>NC_057812.1:151590729-151707908 GCF_018294505.1 Triticum aestivum
AGTTGATTCAGTTGATTGAAGTGTAGCTAAATCGGAGCAGCATCGCAAGCAAGAGCAAGAGCGCGAGCACGAGTAGCAGCGCGAGCAAGAGCAAGAGCAGACTAGGCAGGGGACCGAGAGCAAGAGAAGATCAGCAGCGCGAGCGAGAGCTAAAGCAACAGCAGCTCCTACTGATGTGGACGTCGCCGCCGAGGGAGTGACGCCGTGGAGGAAGTGGCCGGCGACGCTGCCGTGGATGGAGCCGCGCCGTGTTGGCTCAGGACCAAGCGTTGGCAGCACCATGAGATCGAATCAATAAGAAAATGTGGCAATTAATGTACAACCTCTTTGGTGGCGCTGATTAGGCCGCAGCCTCATCCGAGGAAATGGTGATGATGATACTCTTCCGGTGGTGCAGGTGAAGATGGCGGTGTGGGAATGGAGGTGGCGCGAAAGACGAGGGGAACGTCGGGGTAGCTCCTTGGAGGTGGAGGACGGGGTGGCTGAACCGGCGGGACGACCAGATCGATGACGGATCCTCATCCGATACGGTGGATGAGGGACGTCGAGGTGTTGCTGTGGATGACGTCGTCGGGGAAGAGGCTCCGGCTGGGTGGCGGACGGAGGAGGGTGTGGGGCTTCGCGAGTTTTACCGGCCTCGGTGTATGAATGGGTGGCCGGATGGGATGGGAGTGGGGAACCATGGCTTAGGGATGCACTTGTACGAAATGTGGGGTAAGTTACGAAAGTACCCCCACCGATTTGAGGCGGTTCTTTCGGTTCAGGGGTATCACGAGCATTTCGCTTGTCGGGATTTCACAGGAGGTGGGAGTTTTCTCGCGCATTGTAATTTTGGAATAGCAAGGCGCGGGTTGAGATGGAGGGAGTTGTCGGAGCACAACGAGACAAAGATATATCTTAAATATTTCGGGCTAACAAGGCGCGGATTGAAGAGGCGGGAGTTTCGCAGCATGATAGACAGAGACGCTAGCTTGAAATTTCGGCATAACAAGGCGCGGCCTAAAATTTCGGGAGAACAAGCTTAACGTGTACCCAAAAAAGACAATTTAGACTAGTATGAGATACTACGTACAATGTGTTTAACATGCACAACACACACATAGACACCATTTAGACTAGTAAGGTACACGTGCATTGCACGCATGAGATTTGGCAGCCAAATTATGAATAAATACCACATTATAGCATGTAAGCTTTGAGTCATGTATGCATGATGTAGATGTTCGTTTAATTCTTATATTTCATTTCATTCAAAATCATCTAGTTTTTATAAGAAAGCTAATCTATTTTAAGATTCATGGAATTATGTGTTGTAAGGCATAAAGTAAAAACAAATCATGTAGAAGAACATTTGGGCAATTCTGATACGGAAGATTCTAGAACAAAGAAGAAGTGCTTGTGTTTTGAGGTTTGTGCATTATGCTTAAGTTCAACCATAGAGTCTTCTAGATTGTACATGTGGCAAAATCTGGTGGAATCTAGATGATATCCAATGGCCAGTAGTGCTCAAATTTGCCAGCTCTACACCATCGGATTGGCCTCATCCAATGATCATCTTTCAAAGTTAAAGTTATCCGTACACTATATAAAAAATATATAATATAATATACATATAGGGGTATAGATATAGATATGTGATGCGAAAGCCACCCATCATCTCCAATTAGAATAGTGTGTCCATGCACTGATGCAATGTGGCCAAATGATGTCTGCCATCGGTATCTCAAATTCAAACCAATCTGACCTTGTTCAATGTGTATACATTGCAACATGCTCGTTTCCAAACCACACCGCGCAGATCTCCGTTATATTCATGCATACATGGGTTTCAAACATCATGATCTCTTATTCAAATATTTGAATTCAACTTTACATTGATTATGACCTCACCTAGTCTTTTACACCCACGCATTGGTCTTCTCTTTATAATTGTACCACTAACTTTCTCTCGTGCATGCATGCACACACACTACCAGTCGGCATTATCCATCGCACACATGCAATCTTTTTCTTCAGGTCGGTCTCCCATGAAGCCACACACACACACACACACACACACACACACACATCCCCCTCTCCATCATATCGGGCATTCTTTATCTCTCATGTGCATGCGCAACGATCGATGTTCCTCTCTGTGTGTGTGTGTGTGTATATATACCTAGGTCTTTCATAATTTTCCACATAAACCATCAATCTATATATCTAGTGAGGTCTCACCCTCTTTCCCACACCCACATCGATCAATCCATACCTCTCTATATAGGATTACATATATAGCTAATACACCCACATTAATTATATATCAAACGCCCCCCTCTCATCATCCATGCCTTCTGCTTCATCTCTCAGACACGCGCACAATGGCGAAGACAGGGGCAGCAAGGGCCCTGCCCCCCCCTAACATCACTATATATCGAGGCTAATATGAATGTGATCATTAGACAATTGCTGGTAAAATGGTTTAAGTTGATGAATTGGCCCTCCTCATAAAGGATTAGCAATGCTTGCCCCCCTAGCTCATGGGACATTTTTTGTGGCTCCGCCACTGCGCGCAACAGCGCACGTTCTCGCCCCCTCTCTCTAAATATTGATCTCGCAGTTGTGCACTCCTTCATAGTCTCCCTCCACTCAGCCCCTCTCACCATTTTCTAGCCCCCCACCGGATTTTGCCACATGTACAATCTAGCAGACTCCATGGTTGAACTTAAGCATAATGCACAAATCTCAAAACAACAGTGGTTCTCCTTTGTTCTAGAATCTTCCGTATCATAACTGCCCAAACTTTTTTTCTAGTTGAATTGCCATTATTTTTTTACTTTATACTTTACAGCGCACAATTCCATGAATCATAAAATAGATTAAGGGCTTCTTTGATTCAAAGGATTCTCGAAGGAATTTTGGAGGATTCTAATCCTTAGGAATTTTTCCTATCTTGGTTGTTTGATTTGTAGGATTGTAAACCATAGGAATTTTTCCATATGATTCATTTGCACTAGATTTCATAGAAACATCCCATCCACTCAAACCTCTTTGAAAGAATTCTGCATTTTCTCTATGCACAATCAAACACTCGTGCCATCTTGTAGGATTCAAGACGACATTCCACTCTAATTCCATGTTCTTCCTATTCCCACGTTTTGGAAATCCTATGAATCAAAGAGGGCCTAGGTTTTTTATAAAAACTAATTGATTTTGAATGAGATGAACTATAAGAATTAAACGAAGGTCTACATCAGGCATATATGACTCAGAGCTTACATGCTACAGTGTGGTATTTATTCATAATTTGGTTGCAAAATCTGACACATGCAATGCACGTGTACCTTACTAGTACTTCGAGTATGTGCAAAACACAATGGCACGCTACACAATGTCTCTCTTAAAGTTCATGAAGCCACGTGGCACATGTGGAGGCGTTGTCGCGACATCCTTGTGTGGATTGATCACAGTGACATGTTGCTGGTTCCAGAAGAATGTACTCGTCCTCCCTGAGCCGCACTGGTGGTACATGCACAAAGCGAAGATGTGCACGCACGCCATGCATGCACCCATTCCCTCGCATGCACACGTGGGTACACGGGCGGACGCAATTTTGTACCAAGATCCACCCCATGTGATAATTTGACGCGTGTAAAGTCCTTCACTTCATTGATGGTCAATTAATACAGCGCATGCAAATTGAGTGCACGTGAGGGCCGAAGAAAGACATTACTACTCTACTACGCGCATGCGAGTAGTTAAATCATGGGTTGCTAGTAGTACTTCCATTGGTCTCCTTCGTATTTTGTGTGTGTGTCTTCCTTATTTTGGGGGGTGATAATCCTCCTTCTTTTGCTCCTGTGTTTCTTATTTTGCTTCGGGTGTTTGGCCGCATGTGTCACCTTCTCTGTGAGGCATGAATAGAACAATGCTAAAAATGAGTTGACTAGCAAATTAGATCATTCTTTATCGCCAATAGAACAATGCCTCTTGCTAGTAATATATAATAAGAGTAGAGAGTAGAGGATATGGCACTGGGCTGCCGTGTTTCGTGCTCCTCCGTCGTACTCCAGTGGAAAACTTGAGTATACTGCACGGTTCTTTGCTCCTCCTCAGGTCGTCGGCACATCTATACGAGCAGTCAAATCACAAGGCCCCGCCTTCCAGCAGTAATGAGCCATCAAATCACAAAGGCCCTAGCCTCTCGTGAAAAGGACCAAGCTAGACTGCCCCGCCCTCTAGCCTTTTAAAAAATGTATACATTTGTACAGTAGTAGTATCGATGGATAGCGCCATGGAGCAAAACTAACAAGATGTAATTAAAGAAAAAAGGTGGTACATATAGAGAGCGTTCATCGCCAAATTATGCATATACTATATGACACTACCCACTATGAAGGTACTAGTAACATAGACTAGTAACTGGTCTATGTTACTCTCCACTATGACCAGCCAAAGTCGAGGCGCAGATACCAATGAGGGCATGGTTGTGTCTATACTTGGACAACTCACCCGACTGCATGTGCACCAGGCAGACGAAGCTTGTGTCGTGTTGGTGCCGTGTGCGGCCCGCACATTAACCAAAACCTCGCGCCTCCATCTTAGTCTCCATGTTTAAAACATCTCAATCTCAAGGCCAAGGAGCAACATGAAACCTATGATAGAGCCAATCGGATGGTTGAGAACACTACAATTCATAGCTACAGATGCGTGTGTGAGAGAGGACGAGTGCGTGCGTGTGTGAGAGAGTACAACTGTATGTGGGTGGCATCGACCTAGGGAGCACTGATGGTGCGTGCGAGAAGTCCAGAGAGATAGGTGTAAGGCGTCTGGAAAAAAGACTAGCCTATAGCTCGCCACGAGGCTATTCCTGTCGAACGCCAAGCGTAAGATATGTATCTGGAGGTGCCAGTTTTTGCACGTACACAACAATAGAAAAAGAACTAGTACCATGGCATATGCTACACCACGGCCGAGAAAACGTGCCGACGTTACACCATCCGGGAATAGTGCCGCACTTCGAAACTAGAACCGTCAATAAATTTTGAGCGTGTCTCGTCACATTCCAAATTACTACTACTACCACGCTATATTTAATTGCAAACCTGTTCACACCGATCACAACCTAAACGGTTTCCCACTTAGGAGCGTATTAATAGTACTCCTACACGGTTATAAATACTAGTATGCTAAGATGACTACACATTCCTCCTCAACTCCTCATCCACAAGAAACAATCAAGTCAATCAAGCCATAGCCAGCGTGAGTTCTGGGTCGAGAGATTTCCACCAGGGAGAGGTGAGCATGGAAGAGGAAGCACGAGAGATGTCATGCCTCGCCGAGAAAGCAGCCGACATGTCCAGCCGCGCAGTAGTGGCGGCACAGAGGTTTCGCCGTGCCGCCGAAGCAGCACGGAGGTCCCGCTGCATCGTTGATGTAGCAAACTAGTCCGACCATTCCGCCTAAGCAGCAGAGATGTCCCGCTGTGCCGCTGAAGTAGCAAGGAGGTCCTGCCGTGCAGCGGCGGCCTGGGAAAATTTCTCGCAGGTAGGCGAGGACTCTTATAGGCGCATGCATGCGATAGTCCATAGCCAGATGGATCAGATCTCCGGCTGGGCGAGGATGCAGGACGAGGCTACCGGCATCATCCAGCAACTGGGGGAGGGCAATGTGAAGCTCTAGGGTGAGCACGACCTGCTGAGGGCGAAGATCGCCGGAAGGGCGAAGCAGCAGGAGGAGACAGCTGTCGTGTTGCAGAGGACGGGCGTCATCATCGAGAAACTTATGGACGAGAATGCCATGCTCCGCATCAAGCGCAACAGGCTGGTGGAGGAATTCATGGATGCTGCCAAGCAGCGTATTAAGGACATGAAACTGATGAAAGATATCATCGCCCACCGCAAGAACTAGTCTCTGCGACCTGCAGCGCATAAAGAAAGTAGAAATCAGCGAGCCAGATCGTTGTATGCGTCTTCCTTCTTCTTTTTCCCTTGTGTATTTCGGGCATAGCCGCATGTGGATTTTTTAATTATCTTCCTAATTATGTAAGACAATTATTATCCACTCTCATTGTCCTTATATATATTCATCAGTCTTGCTATAAGTCGCAGTAGATGCTATATAGGTCCGTAGGATCTTGCATCAAGATCCATGCAAAATTTTCTTTTCAAATTTTCTTTTTTCTCTCTTAAATCTCAGTCGAGTGAGACATTGCCACGCCATTAAACAGAGGCTCGGGCGCCATTCATGCAGACCTTGGGAGAGAGGTGGACGGCAAATGGAGGTCAAAGGGCTCTCCTCCCGATAGGCACGCGCAGGGGTCTGATCGCACGCCTCCCGTACTCAAATAGCTACCCTACACGGCGCCTCCTAGCTAATAAAAAAAGGGACGCGTGGTGGCACGTAAATGGTAAATAGAACACTCACGGTTTCAATAATACTTGTGTTTCCAATTGTAACGTGATAGCACTTGTTCCAAAATGACTTTGTTGATTGTTAATATGTGTGCCTTCCAAATCGGACAGCAAAAAATGCCATCGATCCGTGAGATGCCTGCTCAAAAATGCAATTAGATATCTAAAAAATGCCATCGTTAAGTTAGATGTTTGCTCAGAAATGCCATTAGACATTGTTATTTTCACGTCAAACCCGTTGACCATGTTACATGACAAAAATAAGCCGATCCTCACAATGATAAGTTAATGGTGTCTAGCACAACACACCCCTCAAATAAAACTAAGCACCCTAGAATTTTTTGACAAAACTAAGCACCCTGAAATTCTTTGACAACTAAAGTGCTAGCTATATGATGTTGGCCATATATATTGTATGTATATAATGTCAAGAAACGAGTGGTAGTACTATACCAACTAAAAGATGAAATGTATGAAATATAATGAGAAGAAACATAACATAGTTCTGCTGGGGGCTCAGCACAACACACCCCTCAAATAAAACTAAGCACACCAAAAATTAAACTAAGCAACTAATCCGGTAGAAACTGCATTAGAACCACCATGAGCAACGACACTGCCACCTTACTCGGAGTCCTCGTCCACGTCCTCGACTTCGTCCTTGTCCTTCTTCCTCTTGGGCGATACTTCTTTGCTTGAACTGCACACTTGGCTCTTGCTCTTCATCCACCCCTTGTAGATATTGAAACAAAGGTAGCCATCCATTGCAGCGTAGTGGATGTGGTCTACATCTAGTACAGTCCACTGCCATGCACGATGAAACGTGTGTGGAGCTTTCTTCAGTTCACCGTACATAGGATGAACCATGGCTCCTGCCAGGGTCAGCATTGAAGGTTGATCAAGGGATGGCACCAGCCCTTCCTTCTGGAGGTCGAAGGGGTCGCCTACAACGAGGCCTATCCGACCCAGGATTTCCTTGTCGTTCCTAAAGTCTACAATAGCGAATTTGACTCGGCCGCCCTTGAGGAAGTCCTTAAATTCCTCGCACTCAACGTCGGCATGGCATATGTGGTATACCAAGCATAAGTCATGCACGCAAACCTGGATCATGGCGGGCTTCTTCTTCTCTTCCTCCTTTAGTTTCTTCTCGCTTCCCAGGACTGTGGTATACTCAACATCTAGCCCAGCGACCCACTCATCATTTGAGTTTTCGAACATGCGTTTGAAGCGAGCAAGGCATTCTTTCACCATTGCGGAAGAACGGGTGTAAATGACGTCGAACTCATCGCCGGTGATGGTTCTAACCTTGTACTCACCGCCGATCATGGAGATTTGGGACGCCATGGATTTGGGAGGAAGGTTAGGATTAGTGGAACTGCCGTAATGTGAAAGGACGGGATGACTAGGAGCGGTTTATCAATTGTAAAAATGTCGAGTGGGGGCGCGTGCGAATGGCAGGGTAGTGGCTTGCCTGGTGGATAAATGGATTCATGCACATTACTATGGGGTCCAATTAGATGTCATGTCTACTCGACGCCCAATTAAATGGCTTTTGATGTCATGTCAAGCGTCGGGAAAATTACAGGTGATACGAAGCTTTCCATTCTCTCATGATACGGGCTTCCGAGAGCCCTTGGATCTGAGATCGAACGGTTGCATGGCGTGATTCTAGACCTATGGGTGAATATCCTATCTTGGAGGGTTATTCTGCAAATTTTCAGCAACTTAGCATGCGACCGTTCGATCTCAGATCCAAGGGCTGCCAGCACCCCGTATCATGGTCGCGCCTACCACGACCGTCGCCTCGCTCGCGCGGTCGCGCCCTTGGAGATTTAACATGGTGCGTTAGGCTATATAATGCTGGCATGTCATACATAGTCATCACTTAGTCACTCATACAACAAGGTTAGCTATAAGGTTGGCTATGAGAGTATTTTTTTTGTTTACTTCTCTCTATCTCTTTCTTCATAGTATTTATTGCATTTGCCAAGGAGTGACCTCTTCCAATGAAATGGTGCTTAGATGAGGTGCTATGGGCATTAAATGGCTTAGCAACTCAAGTCCCCAATGCATAGGTTCTTAGTTTTTTGTTGCTAAGTTTGCTTCATCTTGGTACACACGCTTATCACCGTTTCTTCCTGGGATCACCAAACTAGTCTCTCTCTTCTTAATTAACTTGCCACATCAGACTTTATGCCTATGTGGCAGGCTTAGCACCTGTAGGATCAAGTACAATAGTGGGCTATAAACCCGCTTTACATGGTATTTTTGCATATGTGGGGAAAAGAGGCAAGGAAAAAGTGGAGGAGTGGGCTCTCAAGCAAGAGCCAGCCTCTACATGGTGGAGCATCGGGAGAGGCACCTGTATGGGGGTGGTCAAGAATCGGGAGACTCAAGTCGGTCGTAGCGCCGCAGTTAAAATGATAATGGCAAGTCAAATCACTGGGCCCCACCTGTCCAGCAGTAACTCACTTTCAAATCACACAACCCTACGTTTGCAGCAGCCTACTCCCTCATCTTCTCCCGTCTTTGTCGAACCGACTAGGTGGAACTGCCCCGCCTACCGCATGGGAAAAACCCCGTCCTTGAAATCTCCCACTCATTGTCAAACCAAGAAAGGATCTCCTTCAACCTGGCTAACTTTTCCTGGTCGCTGCCGGCGATCTGCCTGATTCGCTACTGCATCCCCTCCATAGATCATCGTCCGAGGAGAGAGGAGGTGGTTTTGCAAAGGAGAAGAGGGAGAGGCGAGACAGTGGTTTTAGAATGGAGATGGTGGAGAGGAGAGCGGGTGGTTTTGCAATGGAGAAGAGGGAGAGCAGCGTGCGGCAGTGATTTAGGATTGGATGAGAGGGTCGGCGCGCTGTGACTGGATCAAAATCAAAATCAATTTACCCTTCAATTAAGAAAGCGACCCCACATTAACTAGTCTCCCTTTTATTCTGGGTCATAATTGACCATGATTTTTGCAAATAAAATATATGTTATACGTTGCAAAAATAATATAATTTGAAAGTACATTCAGATACGAACCAAACGATACAATTTTTGGTGACATGCATTCACATTTTGCTTGTCAAATACAGTACATGGTCAAACTTTGACCCAAAATACGCAAAACAAAAACATACTTCCAAGACCAGCGCCGATCTTCCGCTCTTCTCCTCTTAAACCATCGCCGCTCCTCTCATGTTCCAATCTTAATCCAGCGCCGCTCCTCTCCTCTTCCATTTCAAAACCACCGCCCCTCCTCTCCTATTCCAGTCCAAAACCAGTGTCGCTCCTCTCCCGTTCTAAACCAAAACTAGCACTGCTCCTCTCCTCTTCCATTCAAAAACTACCGCCGGCGAGTGAAGGTGCTGTGGAGAAGTAGATCAATGGAGGAGTACAACTGATACGTGAGGATCGTAGACAGCGACCCTGTGAAGCTAGCTAGGATGTTGGAGATACAGTCTTGGTTTAACAACAAGGACAAACTAGCGGTGACGGTGACATCCATGGCCAAATATCTGCAACAGAGCGAAAAGGCGGTGATACTCCTGGAGGGAGTCGCGCGGGAGTACTGATGTCTACTACACAACCTTCTTCTTGTAGACGTTGTTGGGCCTCCAAGTGCAGAGGTTTGTAGGACAGTAGAAAATTTCCCTCAAGTGGATGACCTAAGGTTTATCAATCCGTAGGAGTCATAGGATGAAGATGGTCTCTCTCAAGCAACCCTGCAACCAAATAACAAAGAGTCTCTTGTGTCCCCAACACACCCAATACAATGGTAAATTGTATAGGTGCACTAGTTTGGCGAAGAGATGGTGATACAAGTGCAATATGGATAGTAGATAAAGATATTTGTAATCTGAAAATATAAAAACAGCAAGGTAACGAATGATAAAAGTGAGCGTAAATGGTATTACAATGTGTGGAAATAAGGCCTAGGCTCATACTTTCGCTAGTGTAAGTTCCCTCAACAATAATAACATAATTGGATCATATAACTATCCCTCAACATGCAAAAAAGAGTCACTCCAAAGTCACTAATAGCGGAGAACGAATGAAGAGATTATGGTAGGGTACGAAACCACCTCAAAGTTATTCTTTCCAATCAATCTGTTGGGCTATTCCTATAAGTGTCACAAACAGCCCTAGAGTTCGTACTAGAATAACACCTTAAGACACAAATCAACCAAAACCCTAATGTCACCTAGATACTCCAACGTCACCTCAAGTATCCGTGGGTATGATTATATGATATGCATCACACAATCTCAGATTCATCTATTCAACCAACACAAAGGACCTCAAAGAGTGCCCCAAAGTTCTACCGAAGAATCACGACGAAAACGTGTGCCAACCCCTATGCATAGGTTCATGGGCGGAACCCGCAAGTTGGTCACCAAAACATACATCAAGTGAATCACGTGATATCCCATTGTCACCACAGATATCCACGGCAAGACATACATCAAGTGTTCTCAAATCTTTAAAGACTCAATCCGATAAGATAACTTCAAAGGGGAAACTCAATTCATTACAAGAGAGTAGAGGGGGAGGAGAAACATAAGATCCAACTATAATAGCAAAGCTCGCGCTACATCAAGATCGTGCCAAATCAAGAACACGAGAGAGAGAGAGATCAAACACATAGCTACTGGTACATCCCCTCGGCCCCGAGGGAGAACTACTCCCTCCTCGTCATGGAGAGCACCGGGATGATGAAGATGGCCACCGGAGAAGGATTGCCCCCTCCGGCAGGGTGCCGGAACGGGTCTAGATTGGCTTTCGGTGGCTACGGAGGCTTCTGGCGGTAGAACTCCCGATCTATTGTGCGTTCTGGAAGTTTTAGCATATGTGGGTATATATGGGTGAAAGGAGTACGTCGGTGGACCGAAGGGGTGGCCACGAGGCAGGGGGGCGCGCCCCCTACCCTCGTGAGCTCCTCCTTCATCTTCTGACATAGGGTCCAAGTCTATCTGGTAGGTTTCCTTCCAAAAATAACTTCTATAGTTGATTTCGTTCCGTTTTGACTCCGTTTGATATTCCTTTTCTTCGAAACACTGAAATATGCATAAAACAGCAAATCTGGGCTCGGCCTCCGGTTAATAGGTTAGTCCCAAAAATAATATAAAAGTGGAAAATAAAGCCCAATATTGCCCAAAACAGTAGATAATATAACATGGAGCAATCAAAAATTATAGATACGTTGGAGACGTATCAAGCATCCCCAAGCTTAATTCTTGCTCGTCCTCGAGTAGGTAAATGATAAAAAGATAATTTTTGATGTGGAATGCTAGTTGGCATAATTTCAATGTAATTCTTCGTACTTGTGATATGAATATTCAGATCCGAAAGTTCAAGACAAAAATTTCATATTGACATAAAAATAATAATACTTCAAGCATACTAATAAAGCAATTATGTCTTCTCAAAATATCATGGCCAAAGAAAGCTATCCCTACAAAATCATATAGTCTAGCTATGCTCTATCTTCACCACACAAAGTATTTAAATCATGCACAACCCCGATGACAAGCCAAGCAATTGTTTCATACTTTTGATGTTCTCAAACTTTTTCAATCTTCACGTAATACATGAGCGTGAGCCATGGACATAGCACTATAGGTGGAATAGAATGGTGGTTGTGGAGAAGACAAAAAGGGAGAAGATAGTCTCACATCGACTAGGCGTATCAACGGGCTATGGAGATGCCCATCAATAGATATCAATGTGAGTGGGTAGGGATTGCCATGCAACGGATGCACTAGAGCTATAAGTATATGAAAGCTCAACAAAAGAAACTAGTGGGTGTGCATCCAACACGCTTGCTCACGAAGACCTAGGGCATTTTGAGGAAGCCCATCATTGGAATATACAAGCCTAGTTCTATAATGAATGATTCCCACTAGTATATGAAAGTGACAACATAGGAGACTCTCTATCATGAAGATCATGGTGCTACTTTGAAGCACGAGTGTGGTAAAAGGATAGTAGCATTGTCCCTTCTCTCTTTTTCTCTCATTTTTTTATTATTTTTATATTATTTTTATTTGGGCCTTCTCTTTTTTATGGCCTCTTTTTTTGGGCTTCTTTGGCCTCTCTTTTTTCGTCCGGAGTCTCATCCCGACTTGTGGGGGAATAATAGTCTCCATCATCCTTTCCTCACTGGGACAATGCTCTAATAATGATAATCATCACACTTTTATTTTCTTACAACTCAAGATTTACAACTCGATACTTAAGACAAGATATGACTCTATATGAATGCCTCCAGCAGTGTACTGGGATGTGCAATGATGCATGAGTTACATGTATGAAAGAATTATGAATGGTGGCTTTGCCACAAATACGATGTCAACTACATGATCATGCAAAGCAATATGACAATGATGAAGCGTGTCATAATAAACGGAACGATGGAAAGTTGCATGGCAATATATCTCGGAATGGCTATGGAAATGCCATAATAGGTAGGTATGGTGGCTGTTTTGAGGAAGGTATATGGTGGGTTTATGGTACCGGCGAAAGTTGCGCGGTACTAGAGAGGCTAGCAATGGTGGAAGGGTGAGAGTGCATATAATCCATGGACTCAACATTAGTCATAAAGAACTCACATACTTATTGCAAAAATCTACAAGTTATCAAAGCAAAGTACTACGCGCATGCTCCTAGGGGGATAGATTGGTAGGAAAAGACCATCGCTCGTCCCCGACCGCCACTCATAAGGAAGACAATCAATAAATAAATCATGCTCCGACTTCATCACATAACTGTTCACCATACGTGCATGCTACGGGAATCACAAACTTCAACACAAGTATTTCTCAAATTCACAACTACTCAACTAGCATGACTCTAATATCACCATCTCCATATCTCAAAACAATCATCAAGCATCAAACTTCTCTTCGTATTCAATACTCTATATGAAAGTTTTTACTATTCTTGGATGCCTAGCATATTAGGATTATTTAAGAAAATTACCATGCTATTTAAAACTCTCAAAATTATATAAGTGAAGCATGAGAGTTCATCTATTTCTATAATACCACCACCGTGCTCTAAAAAGATATAAGTGAAGCACTAGAGCAAACGACAAACTACTCTGAAAGATATAAGTGAAGATCAATGAGTAGTCGAATAATTATGCAACTATGTGAAGACTCTCTAACATCTAATAATTTCAGATCTTGGTATTCTATTCAAACAGCAAGCAAAGCAAAATAAAATGACATCTAAGAATAGCATACATCATGTGAAGAAGCAAAAACTTAGGATCAACCGATACTAACCGATAGTTTGTTGAAGAAGAAAGGTAGGATGCCAACCGGGGCATCCCCAAGCTTAGATGCTTGAGACTTCTTGAAATATTATCTTGGGATGCCTTGGGCATCCCCAAACTTGAGCCTTTGTGTCTCCTTAATTCCTCTCATATCACGGTCTCCCTAAATTTCAAAAGCTTCATCCACACAAAACTCAACAAGGACTCGTGAGATAAGTTAGTATAAACCATTGCAAAAACCTTATCATACTCTACTGTAGCAAATCACTAAAATTATTATTCAACATGGCATACTAAATGCCTATGCATATTTAATAGTCCTATCCTCAAATAGAATCATTAAAGAAGCAAACATATGCAAACAATGCAAACATAACAGAAATCTGCCTAAACAGGATAGTCTGTAAAGAATGCTACAACATCCATACTTCCCTAGCTCCAAAAATTATGAAATAAAATTCCCACTGTATTAAATTTATCATATCTTAATATGCAAAAGATTTCAACATTTTATCACCTTCTGAATTTTCTAGGGAATTATTGCAACAGCGGTAAACTTTCTGTTTTCAAACAGCAACATGAAGACTTCTAAAATAGGCATAGTAAAGGCTATCAATGCCACTTTTATTGAAATAAAAGATGCAAAACATTGTTCTAAATAACAGCAAGAAAATACTAACAAAATAAATTGACGCTCCAAGCAAAACACATATCATGTGGTGAATAAAAATATAGCTCCAAATAAAGTTACCGGTGAACGGAGACGAAAGTGGGGATGACTTCCGGGGCATCCCCAAGCTTAGGCTCTTGGTTGTCCTTGAATATTACCTTGGGGTGCCTTGGGAATCCCCAATTTTTGGCTCTTGCCACTCCTTATTCCATAGTCCATCGAATCCTTACCCAAAACTTGAAAACTTCATAACACAAAACTTAACAGAAAACTCGTAAGCTCCGTTAGTATTAGAAAACAAAAGACCACTTAAAGGTACTGATGAACTCATTATTTATTTATATTGGTGTTAAACCTACTGTATTCCAAGTTCTCTATGGTTTATAAACTATTTCACTAGCCATAGATTCATCAAAATAAGCAAACAACACACGAAAACCAGAATCTGTCAAAAACAGAACAGTCTGTAGTAATCTGAATCAAACGTATACTTCTGGAACTCTTAAAATTCTCAAATAAATTGCTGGACATGAGGAATTTATCTATTAATAATCTTCAAGAAAGAATTAACTAAATAGCACTCTCCAAATAAAAATGGCAGCAATTCTCGTGAGCGCTAAAGTTTCTGTTTTTGACAGCATGATCAACAAGACTTTCCCCAAGTCTTCCCAAAGGTTCTACTTGGCACAAACACTAATTAAAAGCATAAAACCACATCTAAACAGAGGCTAGATGAATTATTTATTACTAAAAATTAACAAAAAGCAAGGAAAAAATAAAGTTGGGTTGCCTCCCAACAAGCGCTATCGTTTAACGCCCCTAGCTAGGCATGATGATGTCAATGATGCTCACATAAAAGATAAGAAATGAAACATAAAAAGAGCATCATGAAGAATATGACTAGAACATTTAAGTCTAACCCACTTCCTATGCATAGGGATTTTGTGAGCAAACAACTTATGGGAACAAGAATCAACTATCATAGGAGGGCAAAACAAGCATAACTTCGAGACTTTAAGCACATAGAGAGGAAACTTGATATTATTGCAATTCCTACAAGCATATATTCCTCCCTCATAATAATTTTCAGTAGAATCATGAACGAATTCAACAATATAACCAGCACATAAAGCATTCTTTTCATGATCTACAAGCATAGAAAATTTACTACTCTCCACATAAGCAAAATTCTTCTCATGAATAATAGTGGGAGCAAACTCAACAAAATAACTTTCATGTGATTGAAAATTAAGATCAAGATGACAAGTTTCATGTTTATCATTATTCTTTAAAGCAGACGTGTCATCACAATAATCATCGTAGATAGGAGGCATCCTTTCATCATAATGAATTTTCTCATCAAAACTTGGGGGACAAAAAATAGCATCTTCATCAAACATAGCTTCACCAAGCTTGTGGCTTTGCATATCATTAGCATCATGGATATTCAAGGAATTCATACTAACAACATTACAATCATCCTTATCATTCAAATATTTAGTGCCAAACATTTTATAGATTTCTTCTTCTAGCACTTGAGCACAATTATCCTTTCCATCATACTCACGAAAGATATTAAAAAGGTGAAGCGTATGAGACAAACTCAATTCCATTCTTTTAGTTTTATTTTATAAACTAAACTAGTGATAAAACAAGAAACTAAAAGACTCGATTGCAAGATCTAAAGATATACCTTCAAGCACTCACCTCCCCGGCAACGGCGCTAGAAAAGAGCTTGATGTCTACTACACAACCTTCTTCTTGTAGACGTTGTTGGGCCTCCAAGTGCAAAGGTTCGTAGGACAGTAGCAAATTTCCCTCAAGTGGATGACCTAAGGTTTATCAATCCGTAGGAGGCGTAGGATGAAGATGGTCTCCCTCAAGCAACCCTGCAACCAAATAACAAAGAGTCTCTTGTGTCCCCAACACACCCAATACAATGGTAAATTGTATAGGTGCACTAGTTCGGCGAAGAGATGGTGATACAAGTGCAATATCGATAGTAGATAAAGATATTTGTAATCTGAAAATAGAAAAACAGCAAGGTAACGAATGATAAAAGTGAGCGTAAACGATATTGCAATGTGTGGAAATAAGGCCTAGGGTTCATACTTTCGCTAGTGTAAGTTCCCTCAACAATAATAACATAATTGGATCATATAACTATCCCTCAACATGCAACAAAGAGTCACTCCAAAGTCACTAATAGCGGAGAACGATGAAGAGACTATGGTAGGGTACGAAACCACCTCAAAGTTATTATTTCCAATCAATCCGTTGGGCTATTCCTATAAGTATCACAAACAGCCCTAGAGTTAATACTAGAATAACACCTTAAGACACAAATCAACCAAAACCCTAATGTCACCTAGATACTCCAATGTCACCTCAAGTATTCGTGGGTATGATTATACGATATGCATCACACAATCTCAGATTCATCTATTCAACCAACACAAAGGACCTCAAAGAGTGCCCCAAAGTTCTACCAGAGAATCACGACGAAAACGTGTGCCAACCCCTATGCATAGGTTCATGGGCGGAACCCGCAAGTTGGTCACCAAAACATACATCAAGTGAATCACGTGATATCCCATTGTCACCAAAGATATCCACGACAAGACATACATCAAGTGTTCTCAAATCTTTAAAGACTCAATCCGATAAGATAACTTCAAAGGGGAAACTCAATTCATTAAAAGAGAGTAGAGGGGGAGGAAAAACATAAGATCCAACTATAATAGCAAAGCTCGCGATACATCAAGATCGTGCCAAATCAAGAACACGAGAGAGAGAGAGAGAGAGAGAGAGAGAGAGATCAAACACATAGCTACTGGTACATCCCCTTAGACCCGAGGGAGAACTACTCCCTCCTCGTCATGGAGAGCACCGGGATGATGAAGATGGCCACCGGAGAAGGATTGCCCCCTCTGGCAGGGTGCCAGAACGGGTCTAGATTGGCTTTTGGTGGCTATGGAGGCTTCTGGCGGCAGAACTCCCGATCTATTGTGCGTTCTGGAAGTTTTAGGATACGTGGGTATATATGGGTGAAAGGAGTACGTCGGTGGACCGAAGGGGTGGCCACGAGGCAAGGGGGCGCGCCCCAGGGGGTGGGCGCGCCCCCTACCCTCGTGAGCTCCTCTTTCATCTTCTAACGTAGGGTCCAAGTCTATCCGGTAGGTTTCCTTCCGAAAATAACTTCTCTAGTTGATTTCGTTCCATTTCGACTCCGTTTGATATTCCTTTTCTTCGAAACACTGAAATAGGCATAAAACAGCAAATCTGGGCTGGGCCTCCGGTTAATTGGTTATTCCCAAAAATAATCTAAAAGTGGAAAATAAAGCCCAATATTTCCCAAAACAGTAGATAATATAGCATGGAGCAATCAAAAATTATAGAGACATTGGAGACGTATCAAGTACATAGAGCTGCTCCTCTGGGCCATGGAGCAAACAGATTCACCGAATCCGATCATGAGGGAGCGCTGGTGGGAGTATCGATCCCAGATGGAGCATCCACTAGAGGTTGAAGGATCGAGAATCTACAGGGTGCCGTTTGTGAGGGTGTCGTGCCAGAGCGAGCCGGTGGAGTCTCACAGGGCCTGACGATGCTTCCCCACCATCCCCTCCCTCTCCGTTCACATCGTCTCACAGGGCGGCTGTCTGCCGCCGAGGAATAGGAGGGATTGCCCCCCCAAACCAATAGTCGGGCAGGTTGTGAATTGTCAGGAGGAGCTCAGGGTTGTTAGTATTTGCAGGTTGTGAATTGTGTTTTGTGTTGTGTATTTTGAGAGTACTTTCAGATATGAATGTCTTTAGAATTTCAGATTTGCAGTATTGAGCATATGAAGTATTTTATGAATTTTAGATATCTATTTTTAGCACTTAAAAAATGTAGTTTCATAGGAGTATAAAAGTGCAGACAATGTGATTCTCAGAGAAGAAACTGCAAGTTTCAGTTTCAGATAAGAAACTCCAAGTTAAGTTTCAGATAAGAAACTGCAACTTTCAGAGGCAGTCCATTTATATTAACACGAGCTTTTCAAACAGTGTTAACATCATGCCGGAAGTTTTATTCATGGTCGAAACTAGAACTACCAGCCAGTTAACATCATGTTGATCAACATTCATGCATAGCACATCTTCATATGATGCACAGTCAAAAAGATTTGCTATTTTCAAAATGCCCACACAATGTTGAGTGTGTGAAAATAGAGAAAACGAGGGACAAAGTTTTGGCAAGTGTAGGACGTGGTGTGAGTAGATGACAATTGGAACCCACATGTCAATAAAGGCAGAGGGACAAAATTTGGAGATATTTTCTTTGCACAGGTGGAATCGAACCCGGGTGGAACAGTTGTCGGGTAGTGTCACTCGGCCACTAGGCTAGTTCAGTTGTTTCGTTACTAATAAGGCACTTTCCTCAGGTGGTAGGATCTCCTCCTGTGCCTTTGTGTGCTCTCCATGACACTGTTGTCTGCCGTTGTGAACATGCTGAACAAATGAGAGGAATCTAGAGAGGACTGTATGTGGAGAGGCGGACAGTCGGGACCCACCAGGTCTATGGCCATACGCAAGCAAGTGCCTCATCGAAAAAATAGTTCCTCCTAATGCTACACTAACATTGGGGCCCATGGGTTTGTCAACATAGTTACATTTTTTTAGGTGCTTCAACGTAGTTACTATAGGAGATAAATTCACAAAGAAGCCAGGGAGCTGTAGGTATCATTTATTATCATTGGGGCAGCAAGTATCATCTGGCTTTTGGGCTGCCCCATCTAGGCTTTCTTTTTTAACATGCGCAGCCCACGACCTCAGATGGGAGGTCCATAGGCCTATTTGTATTTTCTTGAGGGTCGTCATGTATCGACCGGCCTATGGACCTCCCATCCGAGGTTTTATTTTTCCTGAAACATCGGCAGCCCAATTTATGTATTATTTTTTTGAAGAAAATGCAGAGGTCTGTTCTATTTTTCTATATAAGAATAGGAACGTCTGATCCAACTTATGTTTCCCTTCTAACTATATTATATATATTTAAATTATTTTATATGTTATTATATATTATTGTTATTGTCATCATATATTTAACAGATACTTACATATGTAAGAAAACAATATCCCACATCTTGTTAACTTATAAAAATAATTTCTTAATTATAAAATCCTGGATTTTTTTGGCAACGAAAATCCTGGTGATTGTGTACAAAAGCATGGTAAGATTTAAGGACCAATGTAATAATATATCACTTATTATTTAAATATATATATATAACAAAATGCTTAGCCCCTGTTTATTTTTTGATAACATTGCTGTGTCCACCCCAACATTATAATTAGAATTAGCCCAGCAAAATCATGTATTTCGAGAAAGTGCAAATGGCTTATAATTTTTTAGGAAAAACATAAATGAGCCGCATGGACGCTACATTATTTGTTCACCCACCCCAGCTAATGGACTGTAATTCAAAAAAAGATCAAATGGACTGTAAATTCTACCCCGCAAAAAAAGACTGTAAATTCTGGAAAAAAATGGGTTGAATATGTGCCACATTTTTGGAGGCTGAAATGTGGGCCAATAGGCCGAAGCCAATGCAAGTCGTTGTCAACTTAGTCAACAAATGATTCTGACATCGTTAGCTGTTGGATTTACATCCAACGACTGGCATCCATCTTCAATCTCTCGTCTTCTTCCTCCAGCGCCGCCGGGACCACCTGCTCCCGCCTCCTGTTGCTAGCAGCTCTGCTTAGCACGCTTCGTTGTGAAGCGCTACACCACCGTTGGCCAGGCCATCCCTCCACCCCTCCACACCTCCTGTTCTTCTCCACCGACTGCCGAACCACACCGCACCAGAACCAGTTAACCCTCTTACACCTCTCTGTCTGCGACTCTACTCCCGCGTCTTCCCATCTCCAGCTCGTTGCTGTCCGGGGCCTCGTCGTCGTCCACCACCTTGGATGCACTCGGCGCGGAGTGGTCAACATGGTCAACGAACGACACCATCGGAAGTAGACTATGTGTGGAGAGACTGACAACTAGGTCCACAGCCGCACGCAAGGAAATGCCTCCTTATTACACGCAAAATAATGATTCCTCCACGTGACAGCTGGGACCCATCGGAAGGGCCTCTGTATTTCACGAAAAAACATTCCCACCGCTGACAGGTCGGACCCACTAGCTATATCTTCACACGCAAGGAAGTGCCTCCTTATTACGCACAAAAAAATAAATACTCCCCCTGCTAGTTGGGACCCACCTTGGTGGGAGGCTGACTTGTGGGCCTACTAAGTTGACGGGGATGGAGTGCTTTGTCAACTTAGTCAATATGAACAATTCTAGCTCCAGTGACCGTACGATGTCCATCCAACGGCCGTAGTGCTTCTTCAACCTCTAGTCTTCTTCCTCCAGCTGCCCAAAGCAGCGCCGGTCGTGTCGCATGCTCCTGCCTCCCGTGGCCGGCTATGCTACCACGGAGGCCTCACCGCCCCATACTATTCCCACCGCTGGCCAGGCCCTATGGCGACGGCAGCCTCACACCGCAGCCGAACCAGTGAACCCTCATACTCCTCTCCGCACAGGCTTCCGCTGCCGCATCTTCCCCGGCTATGCGTCGTCCCCTTCCTAGGCCTCGCCGTCGTCCACCGCCCTGGTGCTCTCGGTGCGGCGTGGTCAATGTGGTCAAGGAACGGCTTCCATCGGACGTGGACTGTACGTGGAGGGGCTGACAGCTGGGTCCACGGCCGCACCAAGGAAGTGCCTCCTTATTACGCGCAAAATAATTATTCCTCCACCTCGGGGACCCACCGGACGGGCCACCGTATTTCACGAAAAAAATGTTTCCCCCTGACAGCTGGGACCCACCAGCTACATCTTCACACGCAAGGAAGTGCGTCCAGGCAAAAAAAAAATGATTCACCCCCCTGACTGCTGGAACCCACCAACTACATGTTCGCACGCAAGGAAGTGCCTGACAGTCGGGACCCACCTGGTCGAAGCATACGTCGCATTGTCATTCTGATCGCGAACGTGTACGTACATACTAGTCGATGTAGAGGTGCACATGTGTCATAGTAGAGGCGCGCATGTATCATGTACACGTACGTACAGCGGCCAGTGTGCAAGAAACAAAATATGACCACGTACGCACATACGGGCAGGGTCTCGAATGCCTACTCACGCATACGTGCGGCCAGGGCTCGTGTACATGGCTGGGTCGGAACAGAGAAACAACGTCGTCGTCGTGTTCATGGGGAGCCAACCGGCTGGGTCGGAACGGAATGCGTCATCGTGTTCATCGGGAGGGTTGGACGGAACAGCCGATGGAAATGAGGCATGGCGTACCGCAGAACAGAGGAAACAGCCTTGTGTTCGACCGGCCATGTTTGAAACGGGATCCTGTTCATCGGGAGGGGTCTGGCGTACCGCAAAACGAAGGAAACGGACCTCCTGCGGTCGAAACAGGGGTCCTGTTGATCAGGAGGGGTGTGGCGTACCGCAAAACGGAGGAAACAAACTTGTGTTGGAGCGCTACGGTCGAAACAAGGGTCCTGTTCATCAGGAGGGGTGTGGCATACCGCAAAACGGGACTCCACGAGATACTGTTCATCTCCACCGTCGACCCCGTCCAGCCTCCACGGGCTACTGTTCATCCACCGTCGACCTCCTACAACCTCCACCTGCGACTGTTCATCCACGGGCTCCTGTTCATCTAGCCTCCACCGCGCGCTACTCCACCGGCTACTGTTCAACCAGCCCTCTCCACGGGCTCTTGTTCAACCACCCCTCCACGGGCTACTGTTCATCCAGCCCTCCACCGTCTACTGTTCATCCTGCCCTCCACGGGGTGGTCCTGTTCATCCAGCCCTCCATGGGGTTCTATTCATCAAGCCCCAACCGGCTCGATCGATCGGGGTCATGTTCATCCAGAGGCAACACCACGGGGTCCTGTTCATCCACCCCCACCGGGAACTGTTCATCCAAACCCCCCAGCAAGGCTCACTGTTCATCCAGAGGCAACACCACGGGGTCCTATTCATCCACCCCCACCGGGAAATGTTCATCCAACCCCCCCCCCCAACAACGCTCACTGTTCATCCAGAGGCAGCATCGATCGACTTTAGTTAGCAGTAGTAGCGAAGGAATCGCTCGATCGGGTTCAGTTAACACCCATCGATCGATCACTCTGGTTCAGTAACGCATAGTCTGCAGTGCAATCTCTCGGGTTCAGTTAGAGCCCAATGCCTCGCTCAGGTTCAGTTAGAGCCAGCGCCTCGCACCCATACGCGTGCGTGTACGAGACAAACGTGCATCGCTCGGCCCGGACCACCCACCGTAATCGGGAACACCCCGATATTTTCCTCGCCCTTGCTTCTACCATGGTTTTTTCCGTCGTGGACGGCCCAAAGAATGTCATGCAGCTGCGTCTCCGGCCCTCCTAGGACGAAAAGCCCATTTTCTGTCATGATTTTTTGTCATAGAAGTAGGACCCCACCACATCTATGATGATATTGGGTTTTGTCACAATTATCATCATAGAAGTGTCATAAGTATGACAGAAAAAATTTCGTTCGGCCCAAAATGTCACGGATGTGTCTTTTTTTGTAGTGTTCCAACTAGTAGTGTTGATCATAACACCTCTATTAAGATGCTTAAAGAAGTTGTTTTTCCAAGGTTTGGAGTCCCTAGATATATAATGACTGATGGTGGTTCACATTTTATTCATGGTGCTTTTCATAAGATGCTTGCTAAGTATGATGTCAATCATAGAATTGCATCTCCATATCATCCACAATCTAGTGGTCAAGTAGAACTGAGCAATAGAGAGCTTAAATTAATTTTGTAAAAGACTATTAATAGATCTAGAAGGAATTGGTCCAAGAAACTTTATGATGCATTATGGGCCTATAGAACTGCATACAAAAATCCTATGGGTATGTCTCCATATAAAAAGGTTCATGGTAAAGCATGTCACTTACCTCTTGAACTAGAACATAAGGCATATTGGGCTATTAAAGAGTTCAACTATGACTTTAAACTCGCCAGTGAGAAGATACTTTTTGACATTAGCTCACTTGATAAATGGAGAACCCAGGCCTACGAGAATGCCAAACTATTTAAAGAAATAGTTAAAAGATGGCATGATAAAAGGATACAAAAGCGTGAGTTCAATGTAGGTGATTATGTATTGTTATACAACTCTTGTTTAAGATTTTTTGCAGGCAAACTTCTCTCTAAATGGGAAGGTCCTTACGTCATCGAGGAGGTCTACCGTTTCGGTGCCATAAAAATCAACAACTTCAAAGGCACAAATCCGAGGGTGGTAAACGGTCAAAGAATCAAACATTATATCTCAGGTAATCCCATAAATGTTGAAACTAATGTTTTGAAATTGTAACCCCGGAGGAATACATAAGGGACACTTTCCAGAATGTTTCAGACTCCGAAAAGGAATAGGTACGTGGTACGGTAAGTAAACCGACTCCAAAACAGTTCTAATGGCAATTTTTCTCTGTTTTGGAATATTTAAGAAAATAGGAAAATAAGAAGTAGTCCGGGAAGGACTGGAGGCTTCCACGAGGGTGGAGGGCGCGCCCTACCCCCTGGGCACGCCCCCTGCCTCGTGGTCACCTCGTGTGCTCTCCGGACTCCGTTTTCTTGCATGATACTTCCTTTGGTCGGCAAAAATTCACTATATAATCTCCCGAAGGTTTTGACAACCGTATCACGCAAATATCTTCTATCTTTGTTTGGAGCTATTTTTCTAACAGATCTAGATCGCCATGGCGTCTTCAAGTGCCCCCAAGGACAAGTTCTTCGAGAAGGTCATCAACCCCTACCTCGCAGAGGTGCTGCAACACCCTCAACCCATTGAGATGCGTGAGGGGTTGTTGCATATCCGTGATGTTGAGGGACCAAGGAGGACCGAAAGCGTGGAAACAAGGCTCGAGGCATTGGAGCAACAAGTTTTCAAGTGCCAGGAGATGGTGGAATGTGGACTCGACTCTAACCATATAATGATCATGGAGTTCACTAACAACCACAAGCTGGATGACAAGAACATTGGGGAGGCCATCTTCAAGCTTCACGAGAAAATCGAGCGCCTCCAAGCCCAGATCTATGACTTGCAAAACCAAAACTGTGAGTATGAATATAGATTCAAGAAGATGAGTTTGGCTGCAGATTTGAGGATCCCGGAGACTCGATCATCTTTCTATGATGGTGAGCCTATGCCTTGGAAGATGGACGACAACCCTACATCATCAACAACTCCATCATCACCACCAACGAGGAAGGAAACATAAACACATGAGTATGGGCACTCCCCTTGGCAACTGCCAAGCTTGGGGGAGTGCCTCGGTATCGTATCACCGTCACTTTTATCTTTACCATTTTTCTTAGTTCGATCCTTTTGGTAATATCTTGATCTAGTAGAATAAAGTTTTAGTATGATCTAGTTGTGAGTTTTGCTTTATGATCCATCTATGTAATCGAGTCCATGAGCTTTATATAATAAAGATTAGTTTTGAGTCAAGGGCTTGATTATTTTGCTATGATCTTGAGGGAATAGAATAAAAGAGAAGAAATAAAAAGAAATAAAGAGATCTTATGGATCTTATGGAGAGTAATGACTTCACACATAAAGAGTATGATGAATAAAAATTATTGAGAGTTGACAAACATAGTTTTGGTCATAGTTGCAATTAATAGGAAGTAATAAGGAAAGAGAGGTTTTCACATATAAATATACCATCTTGGACATCTTTTATGATTGTGAGCACTCATTAAAATATGATTTGCTAAAGAGTTGACGTTGGACAAGGAAGACAACATAATGGATTATGTTTTCTTACAAGATAAATTATATTGTCATGGATCGTCCAACATGTTGAGCTTGCCTTTCCCTCTCATGCTAACCAAATTCTTTGCACCAAGTAGAGATACTACTTGTGCTTCCAAATATCCTTAAACCTAGTTTTGCCATGAGAGTCCACTTTATCTACCTATGGATTGAGTAAGATCCTTAGTAAGTTGTCATTGTTGCAAGCAATAAAAATTGCTCTCTAAATATGTATGATTTATTAGTGTGGAGAAAATAAGCTTTATACGAACTTGTGATGTGGAAGAAATAAAGTGAAGGACTACATAATAAAGGTCCATATCACAAGTGGCAATATAAAGTGACATTCTTTCGCATTAAATTTTTGTGCATCCAACCATAAACGCACATGAAAACCTCTGCTTCCCTCTGCGAAGGGCCTATCTTTTATTCTTGTCTTATACTTCATATAAGAGTCACGGTGATCTTCACCTTTCCTTTTTACATTTTATCCTTTGGCAAGCACAATGTGTTGGAAAGATCCTAATATATATAGCTAATTGGATTTGAGTTTGCATGAACTATTATTGTTGACATTACCCTTGAGGTAAAAGGTTGGGAGGCAAAACTATAAGCTCCTATCTTTTTCTGTGTCCGATTAAAACTTCATAAGTATAAATATCGCGTGAGTGTTAGCAATTGTGAAAGACTAAATGATGGTTGAGTATGTGGACTTGCTGAAAAGCTCTTATTGACTCTTTCTGGTGTTATGATAAATTGCAATTGCCTCAATGACTGAGATTAGAGTTTGTTGGTTCTCAATGAAGTTTATGATTCATACTTGAAATTGTGATTGAATTGTTACTTTAGCATAAGAGATCATATGACAATATATATATATATATGTTGTTGTTCTAAGAATGATCATGATGCCCGCATGTCCATATTTTATTTTATCGACACCTCTATCTCTAAACATGTGGACATATTTTTCGATTTCGGCTTTCGCTTGAGGACAGGCGAGGTCTAAGCTTGGGGGAGTTGATACGTCCATTTTGCATCATGCTTTTATATCGATATTTATTGCATTATGGGTTGTTATTACACATTATGTCACAATACTTATGCCTATTCTCTCTTATTTTACAAGGTTTACATGAAGAGGGGGAATGCCGGCAGCTGGAATTCTGGGCTGGAAAAGGAGCAAATATTAGAGACCTAATCTGCACAACTCTAAAAGTCCTGAAAATTCACAGGAGCACATTTCATACTATATAAAAAATATTGGGCGAAAGAAGTACCAGAGGGGGGCCACCCACCGTCCACGAGGGTGGGGGCGCGCCCTACCCCCTGGGCGCGCCCCTGCCTCATGGGCCCCCTGGTGGCCCTCTCATGCCCATATTTGGCTATATGGAGTCTTTCGTCCAGGAAAATATCATAAGCTAGCTCACAGGACGAAACTCCGCCGCCACGAGGCGAAACCAATCTAGGGCTCCGGCGGAGCTGTTATGCTGGGGAAACTTCCCTTCGGGAGGGGGAAATCATCACCATCGTCATCACCAACGATCCTCTCATCAGGAGGGGGTCAATCTCCATCAACATCTTCACCAGCACATTCTCATCTCAAACTCTAGTTCATCTCTTGTATCCAAACCTCAGATTGCTACCTGTGGGTTGCTAGTAGTGTTGATTACTCCTTGTAGTTGATGCTAGTTGGTTTACTTGGTGGAAGATCATAGGTTCATATCCATTATGCATATTAATACCCCTCTGATTATGAACATGAATATGATTTGTGAGTAGTTACATTTGTTCCTGAGTACATGGGAGAAGTCTTGCTATAAGTAGTCATGTGAATTTGGTATTCGTTCGATATTTTGATGAGGTGTATGTTGTCATCTCTCTAGTGGTGTCATGTGTACGTCGACTACATGACACTTCACCATTGTTTGGGCCTAGAGGGAGGCATTGGGAAGTAATAAGTAGATGATGGGTTGCTAGAGTGACAGAAGCTTAAACCCTAGTTTATGCGTTGCTTCGTAAGGGGCTGATTTGGATCCATATGTTTCATGCTATGGTTAGGTTTACCTTAATACTTCTATTGTAGTTGCGGATGCTTGCAATAGGGGTTAATCATAAGTGGGATGCTTGTCCAAGTAAGGGCATTACCCAAGCACCGGTCCACCCACATATCAAATTATCAAAGTACCGAACGCGAATCATATGAGCATGATGAAAACTAGCTTGACGATAATTCCCATGTGTCCTCGGGAGCGCTTTACTTTATATAAGAGTTTGTCCAGGCTTGTCCTTTGCTACAAAAAGGATTGGGCCATATTTCTGCACCTTATTTACTTTTACTATTTTTTATCCGTTACCAATTACCTTATCACAAAACTATCTGTTACCGATAATTTCAGTGCTTGCAGAAAATACCTTGCTGAAAACCGCTTATCATTTCCTTCTGCTCCTCGTTGGGTTCGACACTCTTATTTATCGAAAAGGCTACGACAGATCCCCTACACTTGTGGGTCATCAGGGACGAAACAATATCCATTGCCTCTTATTGCTTTCAACATTTTTCTCGTGTCAACATAGAACAACAGGAGTGTTGTGTGAATTTTTGTGATTTTTCGGGGTTCATTTGGACATTTTTATACGTTAACTGAGTTTTCAATGCAATTATGTGCATAATTCAAATTAGAACTACATGCACATGCTCCAGTGCATACAAATTGGTTGAAAAATCAAATCTTTGTCCTTGGGTGCATGCTTAGGTCCAATGCAAGAAATGGGAATGAATTTCAAACACCAGGCCAACGTTGATTGCCGGTAAAACATTGAGGTACTTTGTTTTTAAATTCTCGTAAATCCAAAACTTGTTTGAAATTCATGAAACTTGGCATGCTATCATGGAATGGCACCCGACATGCAGTGGTATTTTTCATGTCCATTTGGAGAGAAGGCGCACTCGAGTAACAGCCAACAAATGCATTTTGAAAAAATAGCTGCCACTTCAATATCTCAAACGTTTGTATAATTCAAATCGTGTGCGTTCTGTTAATCATTCACGTGATGCCACGTGTCTTGGTTTTAATGTCTCTTGATCGCAAACATTTTAGTTAGAACTCCTGTATGCAAAGTTAGAGCAAGATTTGTGCATCTCTTGAACGCAAACGGTTCTTTTGGATGACCCGTGTGCAACCACTTACAAACAATTTGGTAAGATTTGCATCTAGCATATTGGGTATGTTGCCATTTGTCAAACTGGAAAGATTGACATTTGTTGATCTAGTAACATTGCCATTTGTCAACCTTGTAACACTGTGATTTGTCGATATGAAGCTAAAAATCACTAGCAGTATCTAATTTTTGCAACTAAAATTCGGTAATTATGTTGGGGAATGCAGCATTGCAAAAAAAATCCTATGATCATGCAAGATCTATCTAGGAAATGCATAGCAACGAGAGGGAAGAGTGTGTCCACGTACCCTCGTAGACTGAAAGCGGAAGCGTTTAGTAATGCGGTTGATGTAGTCGAACGTCTTCACGATCCAACCGATCCAAGTACCGAACGTACAGTACCTCTGTGTTCTGCACACGTTCAGCACAATGACGTCCCTCGAGCTCTTGATCCAGTTGAGGACGAGGGAGAGTTCCGTCAGCACGATGGCGTGACGATGGTGATGATGAAGTTACCAGCGCAGGGCTTCGCCTAAGCACTACGACGATATGACCGAGGTGTGTAACTGTGGAGGGGGGCACCGCACACGGCTAAGAGAAGACTTGGTGTGTCTTTGGGGTGCCCCCTGCCCACGTATATAAAGGAGGGAGAGAGGCCGACCCCCTAGGGGCGCGCCAAGACTATGGAGTCCTACTAGGACTTCCAAGTCCTAGTACGAATCCCTTTCCTTTTCGGAGTAGGAGAGAAGGAAAGAGGGAAAGAGAGAGGGAGTAGGAAAAGGCAAGGGGGGCGCCGCCCCCTTACCCTAGTCCAATTCGGACCCATGGGGGGCGCGCCACCTCCTCTTGGCCTACCTCCTCTTTTCCCGTATGGCCCAATAAGGCCCATTACTTCTCCCGGTGAATTCCCGTAACTCCTCGGTACTCCAAAAAATACCCGAATCACTCGGAACCTTTCCGATGTCCGAATATAGCCTTCCAATATATGAATCTTTACCTCCCGACCATTTCGAGACTCCTCGTCAAGTCTGTGATCTCATCAGGGACTTCGAACAAACTTCGGTCATCAAATCACATAACTCATAATACAAATCGTCATAGAACATTAAGCGTGCGGACCCTACGAGTTTGAGAACTATGTAGACATGACCGAGACACATCTCCGGTCAATAACCAATAGCGGAACCTAGATGATCATATTGGTTCCTACATATTCTACAAAGATCTTTATCGGTCAAACCATATAACAACATACGTTGTTCCCTTTGTCATATGTATGTTACTTGCCCAAGATTCGATCATCGGTATCATCATACCTAGTTCAATCTCGTTACCGGCAAGTCTCTTTACTCGTTTTGTAGTGCATCATCCCGTAACTAACTCATTAGTCACATTGCTTGCAAGGCTTATAGTGATGTGCATTACCGAGAGGGCCCAAAGATACCTCTCCGATACTCAGAGTGACAAATCCTAATATTGATCTATGCCAACCCAACAAACACCTTCGGAGACACCTGTACAACATATTTACAATCACTCAGTTATGTTGTGATGTTTGATAGCACACAAGGTGTTCCTCCGGTATTTGGGAGTTGCATAATCTCGTAGTCAGAGGAATATGTATAAGTCATGAAGAAAGCAATAGCAATAAAACTTAACGGTCATTATGCTAAGCTAACGGATGGGTCTTGTCCATCACATCATTCTCCTAATGATGTGGTCCCATTCATCAAATGACAACACATGTCTATGGTTAGGAAACTTAACCATATTTGATTAACAAGCTAGTCTAGTAGAGGCATACTAGGGACACTCTGTTTGTCTATGTATTCACACATGTACTAAGTTTCCGGTTAATACAATTCTAGCATGAATAATAAACATTTATCATGATATAAGTAAATATAAATAACAACTTTATTATTGCCTCTAGGGCATATTTCCTTCAAATTAAGTATAGATGGAGGCGAGAGGCGTGTTCAGCCAGGCATGTAGCGGGCGGCATAGTACTATTCGATTTGACAGCGGGCAGCGTAGTTCCCAATGCAGCTTTAATGCAGATGAGGGAGAGGCTAGAGGTTCCTGAAATGTTGAACGGCCAATGATGCATCCTCCTTCAATTAGCATCGTGTGAATGCATGAGGGAAGTAATGGGAGGAGGACCGGGAAAAGAGGCAGCATGATGTGAATGCAACGCAGTTTGCACTCATATAAAGGCGCCCCTCCATTCCAATGTATCTACCACATCGTATGCACCTAAGCATTTGCCTAAGAACCTACACTAATAAGCGCAAAAGTGCTCACTCTAAACCCATGGCGGCGATGCGCGAGAGCGGCCTGCGGCTGTGCCAGATGGTCCACGACGTCGGCATGCGGCATGGCACCGAGGATCATCTCCATATGGTGTTGGCGATCGGCTGGTGGATGGCCGCCATCGACGCCAGCTACGACGCTCAGTTGGACTAGATGATCATTTCCACCATCATCAAGAAGCTCGCGGACGACATCGCCGTACTCCTCCAGCCCGCGCGCCTGGGCTCCTCATTGCTTGCCACCCTAATCGGCCTCCATGGTCGGAACCTCTTTCAAGCACTGGTGGCCCTGCAACTGCCCGCTGATGCCATGAAGAATGTCCACCTGGAGGTCGCGCTCACCGTGAGGTGCCTCGCCCTACAAGAATTCGTCGACCTACACATCCACATGTACGAGAAAATCATGTACATAGGTATCTACAAGGCCGGTGAGGACGCTACGATGTTTGCCTTCTTCAACCGGCTGGAAACCTTGGATGCCTTTGCTGAGAAGCACCTTCACCTCGCCACAAAAGCCGCCGGTCAGTGGCCAGGCGCACTGAGTTGAGGAGGAGGAGGTCGTACTTTGATGGATGCATCTTTCTTCTTGCCTCCTATAACCACCACTATGATCGCATTCTCGTTCCATTCAATACAGACATGTGTGATCAGTTTGCTTAATTATATGTCTATCTCGTTACTTTTTGATAATTTTTGTTTTTTAAACACATGTCGATTGGCTTGAATGAAGGTCTATCCTGTTACTTTACGACATGTTTCCAAAACATGGACATCGAGGTTAATTCAACTAATAGGATGGATCATTATATACATTCAACGCAACTAAATGTTTTCCAGAAAAAGTGATATGATTTCTATGAAACTTATAGGTCATGTGTGTCAAATTAACCTATGTGTACTTGTTCTCGAATTAACCTCTGAGCTTTTTTACCGCGTATCACACACATCTTGTTAAGTTGAACTGTTTATGTTCTCTTCCCTAATCGAAAATAGTTCATTCGACTGAATTGTATGCCGTATATCACACACACCTTGATCTGGCTGACCATTTATGTTGCTTTCCCTAATAGCAAACAGCTCATAGGAGTGAACTGTATGACGTATATTGCACACACATTGATATGGCTTCCCATTTTTGTTGTTCTGCCTAATCGCAAACAGTTCTTCTGGATCAACCGTATGCCCTGCATTGCACACACAACTAAAATTTGAACCGTGTTTGATGGCTCCGCCATCACAAATGTTTTGCACCTTTTTTGATGGGTTTTTACACCATCGTTTGCGATTATTGCATCGCACACAGTTTCGTCGAAGGGTCTCTGATTGTAGTGTCGCGTTAGCAGCATCCTGCAGTAGTGTAGGCCACAATAACCATGGGCTACATATTTACTATAGTGACCCTGGGCCTCCTACGGGCCATAGAAACAATGGGCCTTCTATTGGGAGTAGCATTGGGCCTTCTATGGGCCGTATGATCGATTGGCCAAACATGGGCCAATAATGGACCGCATTATGGGCCTTAAACGGGGTAGAGTTGGAATCATCCATTCATGGGCCGACCAAAACGGGTCGTCGTTAATCGGACATATTTGATGACGCTATGAAAATGGCCCAATGGATTAACAGGCCACAAACGGGCCGACTGTAACCACGGGCTAAATTTGGCCCATAATCAGAAAAGGCCAGTAACAGGTCGTAAGTAACCGAATGCTGTAAATGAGCCCAAGAATAAATGGGCACTAAGAAGGCCGAAAGATAACATGGGCTTGAAATGGCCCAATGGAATAATGGGTCATTAATGGGTATAAAGCCATATACTGCTCATTACGGGCCAGTTTCAACATGGGTCGTTAATGGGCAATAGTTACAAAGTGCCTCATATGGGCTGAAAGATGTCATGGGCCATACATGGGCCGGAAGTTACAACGGGCTCGAATCATATTGGATGGCCCAGATGATCCTACTGGGCCTAATTCAGATAGGCCATAATGGGCCCTGGGTTAGCAGGTTGTAAATGAGGTATGTGCGAACAGGCCATTAACAGGCTTTTCGTGGGCCGGCCCGCTATCTTTTGACCAAGTCAAACGGGCCAGCCTTTTCACAGGAATGGGCCTCTGTTGGGCCATGCCAAGTGTCGATGTATCACTGGTGCATTATGTCCAATGAGTGGATGACATCTTTCCCAACGATGAGCCGACACGTGTTTCCTCCAGCCAATGATAATTTTACACATGGAAAATCCCCATTGGTCTGGGCTGTTAACGGGTTATCGGAACCAAACCGGAACCCGATAGGTTAACGGCGACCCATTACGGTGGATGCCACGTGTCGGTCACCCTTGATGAAAGCACTTCTATGATGCACGATTTATCGTCATGGAAGTGGACACTTCTGTTATGATAATTTGGGTAACGTCATGGAACACTTCTACGACAGCACATGTATGACTATCTTGATTATGTCATAAAATCGTCGTGGATGTACATGCATGACAAAAAACATGACCTACTCTGACAAACATGTATCATCACTGAAGTGTATTTTTTGTAGTGTTATCGGGTCACCGGAAGGAGTTTCGGGCATTCCCGACAAAGATATGGGCTTATGGGCCAAGTGAGCGAACACACCAACCCACAAGGGGCTGGTGCGCCCTCTATAGGGCCAACCCTATGGAGACGGAAAGGAAAGGGGAGGAGGAACTCTCCCTCCTCTTTTCTTTCCCCTTGTTCATACAAGGAAAGGGGGAGCGCAGGAGGGCAGGGCCCTAGGGGCGCGCCCTGGCTGCCCTGGCAGCCTCCCTCTCCCCTCCCACCTATATATACATGGGGAGGGGGCACCACACAAATACACAACATTGTCTTAGCCGTGTGCGGCGCCCCGTCCACCGTTTACTCCCTCGGTCATATTTTCGTAGTGCTTAAGCGAAGCCCTGCGGAGATCACTTCACCGTCACCGTCACTACACCGTCATGCTGTTGGAACTCATCTACTACCTCGCCATCTTGCTGGATCAAGGAGGAGGACGTCACCGAGATGATCATGTGCAGAACGCGGAGGTGTCGTACGTTCGGTACTAGATCGGTTGGAGCGCGAAGAAAGTTTGACTACATCAACCGCGTTGTGAAACGCTTCCGCGTACGGTCTACGAAGGTACATAGACACACTCTCCCCCTTCATTGATATGCATCTTCGTGGATATATCATTGCGTGAGCGTAGAAATTTTTTGTTTTCCATGCAACGTTTCCCAACAGAGACTAACACTAGTTTTTTCTGTATATTTTTCTCTCACTCATGCGCACTCGGAACCAACTCCATAGTCGGTCATTCATCACCAAATTACTTCAAGCCAAGCATGCTTAACTTTTAGATTCTTGTGGATGGGCTCCTAGAAAATAACAAACTCCACATGAGTAGTCTATCAATCATATTAACTCGGATGTTATATATATCCCCCTTAAAGGATCTGACGTCCTCATCGGCCCAATAGGAACGTCCCCCCTTAGCACATGTTAATGTGCGCTAGTTCCATCATCCATATGTGCCCATGTCGTGTGGCATGACATGCCACACAAACACTATGTACATGTCTACTCCACTGACTTGCATACACCCGTGTAACTATAAGGGTCGGCCATGGTACCATTTTGTAATGCCCTCAGACTAGCAACCATGTATAAGGCCGATAAGCTGGTGATCACTTGGAATGTAGACTAAACCCACAGACTAAAACTAGTCTTTCATGTGTATTTTGTCCTCACTCACGCGGGACCAACTTCACAGTCAGTCACACATCCTCAAATTACTCCAAGCCAAGCACGCTAACTTTGACTTTACTTACGAATGGACTCTCAAAAAATAAGGAGTTCATTGTTTATGGGAGTAGTCTATCAATCATTTTAACCCATATGATACATGTGGGCAACAAAACTAGCATGCAAGACATGGCCCAAATCTTGTATTAGCTCACGCAGACTCTAATGGGCTAGGTTCCCAAGGCACGCAAAAAGTGGGACAAGAACAAAACATGTCCTTATCGCTCTGGGAGTCGAACATGTGAGTCATTGTGCAACATTGACCCCACAAGACTTGTGCCCTCCACTCACTTTCTATCTTGGTTGATAAGAATTTTGAGACGACTCCCTTAAACCAGAAGGGAGGGAGTAAATAAAAAAATACACACACAAAACAGATACAATGAAATGATAAACTCATTACTATATTTCAACAACAATAACCTCCCCTCATCATCACCAGCACACATTGTCGAGGAAAGTCCGCTGGAGGCCAACGATGATGGGACTTCTTCCCCGTGTGACTGGGCTCCCCCCTCAGTGACTAAACCCTCCCCACTTCCTCCTATTCTTCCCCAACTCATCCACCCTATTGGCTCACCCAATCAACATCCCTCCTATGTGTCATCACCCCTCGGTGGTCATCGGGGTCCATCCTCGCTAGCTCTAGCTTGCCCTTGCATCGCTACCCCTTCCCGTGTAGTGCCTCTACCCCTGAGCCGCATGCTCCCACCTCCATGGTCGGGGATCATTGCTTCATATGGGGTCATGAGTTCCCTGCCCTCGCGCTGATCTAACGACCTCTATGAATGCTCTCTGGATATGTTGGTAAACTTCCCTATCATGACCTCACCTGCATCCATCGACCTTAGCGCTCCCTTGACAACACACAAGTGTAGGAAATTTGGCATAGAATTTTTGATAAGTAAATGTGTCGAAGCCAATGAGGAACAGAAGGAACTAGTTGATGGAAGTGAGAATTCACCGCAAAAGAAGTAAAGATTGTTTGATAGTTTGTTTGATCACACGATAAAATGCAATACATAAATAGTACAAAAATGTAACGGTCCAGCAAGTGTCCAATCCACAATTGTGCTAAGGACAAGCCAGTTGTTTTACTTATAGGAATCAAATCACCCTTGAGGACACGCGGGAGTTTAACAAAGTTGCTTTCATTAAGTTTCATGAGTTACTATTGTAACATCCCAAATTTTCAATTTGGAATGTTATACGTAGGTCATTCATGCATATCATATTTTATTTGTTTTTCGTTTCGTGATCCTCAAAAATTCTAAGCAACTCAAGGACCCTCGGAGAGAGTTGGGGATTTCACGATTTTCATATTTGAAGTTTATCAAATATCGAAACGAGGATCATTGGTTTTATTATTTTTCTCTCTGAAAATATTTCATATTAAAGTATATGAGAGGAGATAATATGACTTCTCCAAAATAAACGAAATATTGGAGGAAAATATTAAAATCAAATATTTGATTTTATTCGGATTTTATTTCTATTTTATTTGCATAGGAAAAATATGCGTTTTCCAAAATTGCATTTTAGGCCCAAATAAATGTTCACCTTGTCCGGAATATTTTTAGAGGACGGGGAAATTTTATTTCGGGATTTTTGGAGACCGTTTAGTATTTATTTTCTTTCTTTTTCTGCACGATAGAATTTTAAAAAAATCAAACCGACTCTGGGTCGTACCCGAGCGGGACTCTCCCAGGGGGGCTTTATAAGCCGGGGCCCCCCTGCCCGCCGAAGCCTACCAGCCGCCGAAGACCACCCGTGCCCCGCAACCCTAGCGTCGCCGCCGCGTGCTGCCGCCGCCACCGCTCGCCGCCCATCGCTGTCGCCGCCTCGCCGGAGGTAGTCGCCGCCGCCGCCTCGGTTTTCGCGAGAAAAACTGATCGGTTTTTTTCCGAAACCCTAGATCTATTTTTTTAGATCCGGTTCGGTTTTTTCGGTTTAGTTATATAGAAAACGTTCGTCCGTACATTTGTTTTAATGAACAATTTTAGCCCGTTAGTCACAGACAACGAACATTCATTCGTTAGTCTGTTCGTCCATTTTTCTTTTTCTCGGGTTTTTCGTGATTATTTTCGATCGTGATTTCTGATCCGATTTTCGTTTTAGTTTATCTTTTCGCTCACTTATCGGAATCAGGCGATTCAAGCGCCTAGATCTTCATCTCGAAATCCTCTTTCCGTTTAACCAACTTGAACAAGATTTTGGTACTGTAAAATTTGACTTTAGTCCAGATTAGTAATCGGATCTTGTTTTTTTTTGCAGTTTGTGTTTTCGTTTCTCCGTTTGATTTGATTATTTTTGCAAACCGGAGTTCTTAAGTTGAACTTTCTGGTTAGATCTTCTTATTTGAGTTTTACCCATGCATCTTTGTTTGATTGCTTATGTATGCTATTGTTTGTCTGTGATAGAACACCCGGAGTGTGAAGCGTGCTACTACGAGTCTCTAGGTTTCACGGATCACCAGCAAGGCAAGTAACACTTTGATCATACCCCTTTATTACCCAGTTTTTATGCATTAGTTCCAATCCTCAAACACTGCATGATTAGGAAGTGATTAGCTTGTGGGTTTGGGAAGTAGATGATGAGGTAGAACCTATTACCTGTTTTATTATCAAACCCTCGGGAGTTACCTCTATGTTGCTTATATTGCTATGCTATGCTCGTAGACATGGATTGGGTTTGAGTGTATCCATGACAGATGTGAGATTGTTAATTAATGGTTCAACTTAAGGTGGCAACTTTAATACACATCTGGGTGGATTGCTTGTTTGGGCACCTGGAGAATCCAATGTTGTCTTTGGATATCTCGGAGTACCCGTGTGATCATCCTACGGTCCGCCACCCAGGCTCAAAGGGATCATAATATTATTCAGGCTAGAAACTTCCGTGTGCAGCCACAAGCCATTATGGGCTCTAGCATAGTATGAGTAAGTTGCGTGACCTCTTTCAGTGGTGGGCTAGCAGATGTAGAGGGAAAGTAGGTGTAACTGTCCACCCATAGTAAAGAGTACATGCTTCTGAAAGACTGTGTCTCGGTCATTCGTTTCTCAAACATTATGTAGTGTGATAAATCCAACGGAGGAGATCGAGTCTTGTGGGGAAAAGTGCACAAACCTCTGCAGAGTGTACAATCTAATCATGGTTAGCCGTGTCCTCGATTATGGACAATCTTGAGTATCTAGTACTTGGATTTTTCCTTTTGTATCTCATCACTCTAAATTAATTTGTTGGGTTAATGAACTACTTTAATTGGGATTGAGTTGGAGGAACCTTCTCAATGATGTTTCAACTACCACGATAGTTAAAATAAAACTTATTCTTTTGTTGTAGGGAAAAATTGGCTTTTCGCAAAAACATTATAACCATACAGCCTCCACCAGCCAAATATGCATACAGTGTTAGCAATATTTCTGTTCATTGCACTACTGTGTTACATTGCCAGCATATTCCATGTGCTGACCCGTTTTTTTTACCTGAAACTGTAGGGAATGGACCCCATAGCAATTTTATTCCTCCCATAAAAAGATTACATATGTACACAACTTACAAGGTCCAAGAGACCCAAAGAAAGAAAAAAGAGGGAAAAACAACATGCTAACCTCAAGGTGGCAAAAAGGAGATCCATCTAAGCAGATCCTCTTTGAACTTAGGCTTAATCCTATGAACCAAGAGAGAAATGTCCAAAATAAAAGAAGACCTCCACCTACGAAAAGAAGGCCTAATATTCCTGAAAACCCTATCATTCCTAACATTCCAGATGTTCCAGCATGCCAGGAAAACCACATTAGAGAAGAAAGGCTTGCCAAAATCCCTTCTAGCATGATAAGCAATGGCAATCATATCATCTCTAGCCATCCAATTAATTTGACGATAATTCCAAACCCTGCAACTAAAGTTACATTGAAAGAATAGGTGATCTCTATCCTCCTTGGTGTGTGTGGGACAGAGTACACAGAGTTTGAATCAGATACATTCCAGTGCCTTCTTTCCAGCATATCCTGAGTGTTCAGCCGATCCATGATCAACATCCAGGCAAAGAACTTGATTCTCATAGTGCAACAACTAGCCCAAATCCAGGATAAAATTGGGTTGGACACAATGTGCTTATGCAAGAAGGAGTAGTATTTCTTGGTAGAATAACCCTTGCCATCCTCTTTCCATACCCACGTATCATTCAACTAAAGGTTATGCTTTGAATGCAGAAGCAGGTTTGGCAAAGACTGCAGCTCTCCGAAAGCTCTCTTAGAGAGAGAGGTAAATGAAATAAGGAAGTGAGATCAGTTGAGTCAAAAACCTCAGCAGCAGAGATAAGGGTGGCAAATGAAAAAATCCTGGCAAACCTTTGTTCAAGAGGGATACTACTGTCCCCCAAGGACCAAGAATCAGACCAGAAAAAACAGTGTCACCCTTGTTAACATGCACTGCACTGACCATCTTGAACTTATCCATTAACTTGCATATATCTCTCCACCAGAAGGAGCCACAAATGATGGTAGCATGAGGAACTCTGCTTGGTAGTAAGTATTCCAAATGAGTTGGACCTAGGGCACATCAACTTTATTGTAAAATTTGCTAGCATGTTTGAGAAGAAGATCCTCATTCTGCAGCTTCCGATTCAAAATACCCAGTCCACCTTTGTTTTTGGGTCTGCAAACCAAACCCCAAGCAGCCAGAGACTGACCAGAATCTTGCCCATACTTCCTCTAAAGGCACTGCCTCTGTATTCTCTCCAACTGTTTTAAAATACCAGGAGGCAAGTCCAGGCTACACCGGAAAAAATTGGCACAGAAGAGAGGGCAGAGATCAGGTACTGTAGCCTTCCTCCATGAGCAAGGAAAGAAGAGCTCACAGAAAGTATCCTCTCCATACTATCAACTAGGGGCATTAAGTCCAAGATCTTGGGTTTGGTAATTCCCATAGGGAGGCCAAGATAAGTAAAAGGAAGAGTTCCAACCACAGAACCAAAGACAGCAGCAAGTCTAGCAATCTCCACTGAATCCACATTAATAGGAAGCATAGATGACTAATGGTAGTTGACATGCAACCAAGTGGACTTTGAGGAGAGGAGCAACATTTTCTTTAAGGAAAGCAATTGAGATTCCTCAGCAGGCATAATAATGAGGGTATCATCAGCATACTAGATAATTGGGTAATCCTTATCATGGCAAGGAATAGGAAGTTGTAAGAGCCCTCTATGATGCATATCATTCACAACTGACCACAACAGATCTGCAGCAATGGCAAACAGAAGAGGTGAAAGAGGGTCACCCTGCCTAACCCCCTTATTGCAAGCAAACTGTTTCCCAGGTACTCCATTAAGTAGAACAGAAGAGGTTCCAGAAGCCAAGAACTGTTTAACCCAGGAAATCCACTTCTCATTAAAGCCCTTGTGCCTCAAAATTTGGAAAATAGCCTCATGTTCAATTGAATCAAAAGCTTTCTCAAAATCTAGCTTGAGAATGACAATAGGCCTTTTTGACTGATGGCATTGGTGCGGGTACTCCAAGGTCCAAGCAACACAGTCCTGAATGGTTCTGGATTTGATAAAACCATATTGGTTTTTATGCAAACATCTTATAATATCCAACTGCAATCTGTTGGCAGCCATCTTTGAAAGAAATTTTACTCCCAGACCAGTAAGAGAGAGATAGGCCTAAAATCATTAACAGTTTCAGGAGATCTTTTTTTAGGAACCAGGGTGATATATGAATAGCTGACCCGTTTTCGGGCTGCAACATATCATGTTGCGGACTTTTCAGACGAGGAGTAAGGTTCGCTAGGTCGTTGCCGTGCAGCTCAGCTATGCCGTTGGAGTTGATGGACTCACTTTATCTTCCAAGCCTTCCGCTGTTATCATATTAGATGGCCTTAAGCCATATTTATTGTAATAAGTTCTCTTTTGGAGACATTCGATGTATTAAGTGTGTGATTGCTACTCTATTATAAATCCTTCGAGTACTGTGTGTGTCAGCATTACCGATCCAGGGATGGCACTGAAGCACGGAGACTTGATAGTTTGAGGTCGGGTCACTACAAGATGGTATCAGAGCACACACTGAGTGTAGGACACGACCACTAAGCTAAGCCCTAGATCACTACTCTCTTCTCATTTCTGTCTCCTCTCCATTTTCTACTCTTTAGGATGGCAGACGCAAGGAACAATTTTGCACAACCGGATGAAGAAGCACCTTTTGGACGACACTTGAAGGAAGTCACTAAGTACCTGAACATTGGAATACCAAGCTTCTCCAGGACTTACAACACCACTTTACCAGAAGAGGAGCGCTGGATGATTCAAGTTCAAGTTCCTGGAAGGACATTCACGCCAGTCACTAAGCCCATAGAGTTTTCCTTTGATGCACCAACCTGGAGTCTAGGAAAGAGTATGGCAGCCCACATCACCATGGGATGCATTAGAGAAGTCTACAAGAAGGATCTTAAGGATACTATCTACCAGAATTGTGGGCACCGAGATGAGCAATAGGAGATGATCAGCACCAGGAAGGATAGATCGATTGCAGCTTTCATCCAGGAGTTAAACCAGCACATTCGTCGCCAGGAGAATCAGATGTGCGCATGCATGATAGATTTGAAGAAGGCAATGACAAGGATCATCGAGCTTGAAGAAGAACTCAAGTCTACACGCGATGGATACGAGGAGGAGATGACGATACTAGTGGAGATGAATGACGACCTAACAAAGAAGCTAGGAGTATTCATGGGAGACCCGCGCCAGGAGGAGAAGACGACGAACCTAAGGAGATTCGTTCTGAAGACTACATCATCATCGACGACACCGATTCTGACACGGATAGTAGTGATGATGACTTTGAAGACTAAGCTGGAGCAGACATCATGGAGTCTTCCACTGATCAAAATTTCTAGATGACCACCAAAACAGTAGTAGTAGTCTACCATGTATATAGTGTAGTCTGAGCACTTTTGTAATGATAGTTAGATCGATTTGTATGCCCTTGCTTGATTGAGTGAGTGATATGATTGTGTTTGTCTCATGTGCATATGGGTAGTGTTTTTCTCACTAGACCTCATTCTATAATATTTCCCTTCCCTCTAAACCCTCAGATGCCTCCGAGACGTGACCCCAGATTTACCTTTCCACCGGAGCTCACTCAGTTGATCCAGCAGCAGAATACACTGATGCAGCTGTTAGTACAGAACCAAGGCAACAACAAAAACCCACCGCCACCACCACCAATTGACAACTTAGCCTGTTTTCTGAGGTTGCAGCCGCCAGTATTCTCTAGTAGCACCGAGCCGATAGTGGCAGATGATTGGCTCCGCAGGATTGGAAGGGATTTAACCACTGCAGGATGCACAGATGCTGAGAAGGTGCGATTTGCCGCACATCAGTTGGATGGGCCAGTAGCCTCATGGTGGGAGAATTACACCGTCTCCTATCCTATAGCCACTGTTAAATGGGGTCAGTTTCAGCAAGCATTCCGCGCAGTCCATGTCTCAACTAGAGCTATGAGTATGAAGAAGCGTGAGTTTCGCAACTTACGCCAAGGGAACCGTACTGTGGGGTAGTACGTGGATGAATTTAGTAAGCTATCTCGTTATGCCCCTGATGATGTGGCCACAGATGTCGCAAAGTAGGAGAAGTTTATGGAAGGGCTTAATTATGATATGAGCATGTAGTTGATGGTGGCAACATTCAACAACTACCAGGAGTTGGTAGACAAGGCTCTTATGATTGAACGGAAGCAGCAGCAAATTGAGAGCCGCAAAAGGAAGTATGGACAAGGAAGGTACAACTCAGGAGCTCAGCAGAAGCCTCGATTAATCCCGAACTTGAGAGGACTTGTCCATAACCATGGAGGTCACAGCCACAATGGAGGGAGTTCTCACAACCACAGTGGCCCCAAGGATGGAAACGGGAACGAAGCAGGTAGTAATCAGAACCGCTCTAACCCAGCCACACCCGCCAAGAAGGACCTCAGTCACATTACTTGTTTCAAAGCGGGAAGACTGGACATTACGCCACTGAGTGCCCTGAAACGAAAAATGGAAATTGCAATGGAAGCGCTGGGAATAAGCCCAACCCTTTCAACAGGGGACAAGCGAACCACGTGAACGTGGAGGAGGTTGAGGAGCAGCCTGATGTCGTTATCGGTAAGTTTTTGGTTAAGTCGTTTACTGCAATCATTCTTTTTGATACTGGTGCATCGCATTCATACATATCAAGGGGATTCATGGATAAGTATAAACTGCCCACTAAAGTTCTTAGGACACCTATGCTAGTAACCTCACCCAGAGCTGAGTATATGGCAAGCAGTGGATGTTTTCAGATACCATTAGCCATTGGAAGCCATGTTTTCCCCTCAGACTTGAAAATTTTGGAGTCACAGGGATTGGATGTGATACTGGGAATGGATTGGCTATCGATGTATGGGGGAAACATCGATTGCGTGAGTAAGTCAATTTTGCTCACCACCCCGGAGGGAAAAAGGATCAAGTATGTATCTAGGCATGCACCTAGGAGGAGCCAAGTAAATACCCTCACGGGAGTTGTTCAGGAGGAAGTGCCTGTAGTGAAGGATTACCCGGATGTTTTTCCAAAGGAGTTACCAGGCATGCCACCGGATCGAGACATCGAGTTTTTGATAGAGCTATTTCCAGGTACCGGGCCAATATCAAAGAGACCCTACTGAATGCCCGCAAACAATCAAGAAGCGGATTAAGGAGTTGTTGGAGAAAGGTTATATTCGAAGGAGTTCATCACCATGGGGAGTCCCAGTGCTTTTGGCTGAGAAGAAGGATAAGTCTCTAAGAATGGTTGTTGATTACCGTGCATTGAATGAAGTGACGGTTAAGAACAAGTACCCCCTGCTGATGATCAATGATTTATTTGACCAGTTGACAGGAGCTAAAGTGTTTTCTAAGATCGATCTGCGATCAGGATATCACCAGCTGAAGATTCGAGAGAAGGATATACCTAAGACAGCTTTCACCACAAGGTACGGGCTATATGAGTATACGGTCATGTCTTTTGGATTGACTAACGCCCCTTCCTATTTCATTAGTATGATGAACAAGGTGTTCATGGAGTTCTTGGATAAGTTCGTGGTGGTGTTCATTGATGATATTTTGGTATACTCGAAGAGTGAAGAGGAGCACAAGGAACATTTACGTTTAGTTCTCAAGAAGCTCAGGGAACATCAGTTGTATGCCAAGTTCAGCAAATGTGAGTTTTGGTTGAAGGAAGTTGGATTTATTGGACATGTTATATCAGGAGAGGGTATAGCAGTGGACGCAACCAAGGTTCAGTCAGTCACTGAGTAGTTGGCACCCACCTCAGTTGGAGAGATCCGCAGTTTTCTTGGACTCGTGGGATATTATCGGAGATTTATTGAAAATTTCTCTAAGATTGTGAAGCCTATGACGACGTTGTTGAAGAAGGACACCAAATTCCATTGGACTGAAGAATGTGAAGCAAGTTTCCAGGAGTTTAAGAAACATTTGACTACAGACCCAGTGTCGATTCTACCGGATATACGCAAGGACTTCCAAGTGTATTGCGATGCTTCACGCTTAGGACTTGGAGGAGTACTGATGCAGGACGGAAGAGTTGTTTATTATGCCTCACAACAACTGAAACTGCATGAGTTAAATTATGCCACGCATGATTTGGAGTTGGCTACCGTAGTGCATGCGTTGAAGACTTGGAGACATTTTCTCATCGGAAACCGTTGCGATGTATACATGGATCACAAGAGTTTGAAATACATCTTTACATAGAAGGAGCTGAACCTCAGGCAGAGGAGATGGTTAGAACTCATAAAGGATTATGACATGAAGCTGCATTATCATCCAGGAAAGGCCAATGTCGTAGCAGATGCCTTGAGCCGTAAGAGTTATGTCAACACCCTCGTATGCGGAGAGATGCCAAAAGAGTTAGCCGAGGATCTTAGGGAACTTCGATTGGAAATAGTTCCTAAAGGGTTTTTGGCAACGTTGGAGGTTAAATCAACACTATTGGAAAAGATTCGAGAAGCTTAGAAGGATGACAAAGATATCACCGAGATAAAGGAGAAGATGAGTGAAGGGAAAGCCAAAGGCTTTCGTGAGGATGAGCACGACACCTTGTGGTTTGAGGACCGTATATATGTGCCCAATAATGCAGAGATCAGGAAGTTGATATTACAGGAAGCTCATGACTCGCCATACTCGATACACCCCGGAAACACCAAGATGTATTTAGATTTGAAGGAGCGTTTCTGGTGGACGGGTATGAAGAAGGATATTGCCGAGTATGTAGCCTTCTGTGATGTATGTCAGAGAGTGAAGGCAGAACATCAGAAGCCAGCAGGATTGTTACAGCCTATGCCGATACCCGAATGGGAGTGGGATAAGCTTGGCATGGATTTTATCACCGGATTACCCAGGACCAAATCAGGATATGACTCTATATGGGTAGTAGTGGATCGCTTGACGAAAGTGGATCACTTTATCCCTGTAAAAACCACGTATACAAGTGCAAAGTTGGCCAAGATATACATGACCAAGATCGTATGTCTGCACGGAGTTCCGAGGACCATCGTGTCAGGTAGAGGAGCGCAGTTTACTTCAAAATTTTGGCATTAGTTGCACCAGACTTTGGGTACCAGATAGGAGTTTAGTACAGCTTTTCATCCGCAGACAGATGGACAGACTGAGAGAGTCAATCAGATTCTAGAGGACATGTTGAGAGCTTGTGCATCAGACTACGGATCTAGTTGGGACGATAATTTGCCCTATGCAGAGTTCTCATACAACAATAGCTACCAGGCCAGTTTGAAGATGGCACCGTTCGAAGCATTGTATGGGAGAAGATGCCAAACACCGTTGATGTGTGATGAAGTTGGAGAACGCTAGTTGTTTGGACCAGATTTGATTAAGGAATCAGAAGAGAAGGTTAAACTAATTTGAGATAAAATGAAGGTAGCTAAGTCCCGACAGAAGAATTATGCAGATTCAAAACGCAAGGAGATAGTCTATGAAATCAGAGATAGAGCGTATCTGTGAGTGTCACCTCTTCGAGGTGTTAAACATTTTGCTGTTAAAGGGAAATTAGCCCCGAGATTTGTGGGACCGTACCGTGTTTTGGAACGCATGGGAGAAGTTGCCTACAAGTTGGAGTTACCTGGGACTGTCAGGAGTACATGATGTGTTTAATGTTTCCCAGTTGAAGAAGTGTCATGCGGATATGGCCAATATTCCTCTGAGGGATACAGTGCCCGTGGAAGCAATTCAGTTGGACAGTGATTTGACGTATGAGGAGAAGCCTGTAAAATTTTTAGAGTTTGCTAGCCAAGTTACCCGCAGCAAGGTTACCAAATTTTACAAAGTTCAGTGGAGCCACCATACCGAGGATGAAGCCACCTGGAAACGAGAGGATGATCTTCGCAAAGACCACCCCCACCTATTTTCTAGCCAACCCGAATCTCGAGGGCAAGATTCATCTTAAGGGGGGTAGCATTGTAACATCCCAAATTTTCAATTTGGAATGTTATACGTAGGTCATTCATGCATATCATATTTTATTTGTTTTTCGTTTCGCGATCCTCAAAAATTCTAAGCAACTCAAGGACCCTCGGAGAGAGTTGGGGATTTCACGATTTTCATATTTGAAGTTTATCAAATATCAAAACGAGGATCATTGGTTTTATTATTTTTCTCTCCGAAAATATTTCATATTAAAGTATATGAGAGGAGATAATATGACTTCTCCAAAATAAACGAAATATTGGAGGAAAAATATTAAAATCAAATATTTGATTTTATTCAGATTTTATTTCTATTTTATTTGCATAGGAAAAATACGCGTTTTCAAAATTTCATTGTAGGCCCAAACAAATGTTCACCTTGTCCGGCATATTTTTAGAGGACAGGGAAAATTTATTTCGGGATTTTTGGAGTCCGTTTAGTATTTCTTTTCTTTCTTTTTCTGCACGACAGAATTTAAAAAAAAGTCAAACCGACTCCGAGCCGTACCCGAGCGGGACTCCGGCCGGGGGGACTTTATAAGCCGGGGCCCCCCTGCCCGCCGAACCCCACCCGCGCCCCGCAACCCTAGCGTCGCCGCCGCGTGCTGCTGCCGCCGCCACCGCCCGCCGCGCGGCGCTGCCGCCGCCGCTTCGCCGACCTCGCCGGAGGTAGTCGTCGCCACCGCCTCGATTTTCGCGAGAAAAACCGATTGGTTTTTTTTCGAAACCCTAGATCCGGTTCGGTTTTTTCGGTTTAGTTATATAGCGGATGTTCGTCCGTACATTCGTTTTAACAAACGATTTTCGCCCATTAGTCACAGACAATGAACGTTCGTTCGTTAGCATGTTCGTCCATTTTTCTTTTTCTCGGGTTTTTCGCGATTATTTTCGATCGTGATTTCTGATCCGATTTTCATTTTAGTTTATCTTTTCGCTCGCTTATCGGAATCAGGCGATTCAAGCGCCTAGATCTTCGTCTCGAAACCCTCTTTCCGTTTAACCAAGTTGAAGAAGATTTTGGTACTGTAAAATTTGACTTTAGTCCAGATTAGTAATCGGATCTTGTTTTTTTCGCAGTTTGTGTTTTTGTTGCTCTGTTTGATTTGATTCTTTTTGCCAACCGCAGTTATTAAGTTGAACTTTCTGGTTAGATCTTCTTATTTGAGTTTTACCCGTGCATCTTTGTTTGATTGCTTATGTATGCTATTGTTTGTCTGCAATAGAACACCCGGAGTGTGAAGCGTGCTACTACGAGTCTCTAGGTTTCACGGATCATCAGCAAGGCAAGTAACACTTTGATCATACCCCTTTATTACCCAATTTTTATGCATTAGTTCCAATCCTCAAACACTGCATGATTAGGAAGTGATTAACTTGTGGGTTTGGGAAGTAGATGATGAGGTAGAACCTATTACATGTTTTATTATCAAACCCTCGGGAGTTACCTCTACGTTGCCTATATTGTGATGCTATGCTCATAGATGTGGATTGGGTTTGAGTGTATCCATGACAGATGAGAGATTGTTAATTAATGGTTCAACTTAAGGTGGAAAATTTAATACACATCTGGGTGGATTGCTTGTTTGGGCACCTGGAGAATCCAGTGTTGTCTTTGGATATCCCGGAGTACCCGTGTGATCATCCTACGGTCCGCCACCCAGGCTCAAAGGGATCATAAGATTATTCATGCTAGAAACTTCCGTGTGCAGCCACAAGCCATTATGGGCTCTGGCATAGTATGAGTAAGTTGTGTGACCTCTTTCAGTGGTGGGCTAGCAGATGTAGAGGGAAAGTAGGTGTAACTGTCCACCCAGAGTAAAGAGTAAATGCTTCCGAAAGACTGTGTCTCGGTCATCTGTTTCTCAAACATTATGTAGTGCGAGAAATCCAATGGAGGAGATCGAGTCTTGTGGGTAAAAGTGTGCAAACCTCTGAAGAGTGTACAATCTAATCATGCTTAGCCGTGTCCCCGATTATGGACAATCTTGAGTATCTAGTACTTGGATTTTCCTTTTGTATCTCATCAGTCTAAATTAATTTGTTGTGTTAATGAACTACTTTAGTTGGGATTGAGTTGGAGGAACCTTCTCAATGATGTTTCAACTACCATGATAGTTAAAATAAAACTTATTCCTTTGTTGTAGGGAAAAATTGGCGTTTCGCAAAAACATTATAACCATACAGCCTCCACCAGCCAAATATGCATATAGTGTTAGCAATATTTCTGTTCATTGCTCTACTATGTTACATTGCCAGCATATTCCATGTGATGGCCCGTTTTCAGGCTGCAACATATCATGTTGCAGACTTTTCAGACGAGGAGTAAGGTTCGCTAGGTCGTTGTCGTACAGCTCTGCTATGCCGCTGGAGTTGATGGACTCACTTTATCTTCCAAGCCTTCCGCTGTTATCGTATTAGATGGCCTTAAGCCATATTTATTGTAATAAGTTCTCTTTTGGAGACATTCGATGTAATAAGTGTGTGATTGCTACTCTGTTATAAATCCTTCGAGTATTGTGTGTGTCAGCATTACCGATCCAGGGATGGCACTGAAGCACAGAGACTTGACCATTTGAGGTTGGGTCGCTACAACTATTCATTGCTTTGATAATTTAATGTGTGGTGGTACCTATGATAATGTGTTGTTCTTACTTGAAAAACAACATACTCCATCTGTCCCAAAATATAAGTGTAGGATCGAAAGTATGTCTAGAGGGGGGTGATTAGACTACTTGACCAAATAAAAATCTAGCATTTTCCCAATTTTAAGTCTTGGCAGATTTTAACAACTTAGCACAAGTCAAGTAAGTAACCTACACATGCAATTCTAAGAGTATAGCAGCGGAATGTAAAACAATTGCATATGAAGGTAAAGGGAGGAGTTTGAGGGAGCAAACGCAATGTAGACACGGAGATTTTGGCATGGTTCCGATAGGTGGTGCTATCGTACATCCACGTTGATGGAGAATTCAACCCATGAAGGGTAACAGTTGTGCAAGTCCACAGAGGGCTCCCCCCATGAAGGGTCCACAAAGAAGCAACCTTGTCTATCCCACCATGGCCATCGCCCACGAAGGACTTGCCTCACTAGGGTAGACCTTCACGAAGTAGGCGATCTCCTTGCCCATACAAACTCCTTGGTTCAACTCCACAATCTTGACGGAGGCTCCCAAGTGACACCTAGCCAATCTAGGAGACACCACTCTCCGAAAGGTAATAGATGGTGTGTTGATGATGAACTCCTTGCTCTTGTGCTTCAAATGATAGGCTCCCCAACACTCAACTCTCTCTCATAGGATTGGATTTGGTGGAAAGAGGGTTTGAGTGGAAAGCAACTTGGGGAAGGCTAGAGATCAAGATTTATGTGGTTGGAATGGAATATCTTGACCTCAACACAAGTGTAGGTGGTTCTCTCTCAGAAAATGTATGTTGTAAGTGTAGGCATGTTCTGATGGCTCTCTCCATGAATGAAGAGTGGTTGGAGGGGTATATATAGCCTCCACACAAAATCTAACTATTACACACAAATCACCGAACTTGGTGGGACCGAATCATGAAACTCAGTCAGACCGATTTAGTTCAAAATGTGAATGTTAGGATTTTCGGTGGGACCGACATGTGGAACCGATTCCATTAGGGTTAGGGCATAACGTAACCTCGGTGAGACCGATTACATAAACTCGGTGGGACCAATTTTGGTAATAGGCAAACAGAGAGATGGTAAGACAAACTCGGTGGGACCGATTCGCTCATCTCGGTTAGACCAAAACGTTGCAAAGGGGAAAACACAGAGTTTGCATTGCAATCTTGGTGGGACCGATCGCTCATCTTGGTTGGACCAAAATGTTACGAAGGGAAACAGAGAGGTTGCAATCCCTTCTCGGTGAGACCGAGATCCCTATTGGTGAGACCGAAATGACTAGGGTTTGTGGCAGTGGCTATGTCAAGTGAACTCGGTGGCGCCGAGTAGGAAATTTTAGTGGGGCCGGGTTTGACTTTTGGTTTGGGACATATGTGGATATGAGAAAGTAGTTGAGGGTTTTGGAGCATATCACTAAGCATTTTGAGCAAGTAACTCATTAAGCAACACCTCATCCCCTTTTAATAGTATTGGCTTTTCCTATGGACTCAATGTGATCTTTGATCACTAAAAGTAAAATGTAGAGTCTTGAGCTTGAGCCAACATGTGTTCTTAGTATTTTGAGGGGTCCACTTTCTAATCCATGCCATGCCAAACATTGAACTTTCTTAAAATATTTATCTTGAAATAGCATTAGCTCAATGGGCTATATGTTGTTAGGAATTAGCAAAACCATCTAGGGATAGTTGCACTTTCAATCTCCCCCTTTTTGGTAATTGATGACAACATATAGATCAAAGCTTCAACAGATGATAATAAGGTTGAAAAACATCGTCGCTTTGAGAAGTATGTGATAAGCAAGAGCTCCCCCTTAATTTGTGCATTATTTAAAATTTGCTTTTGAATGCAAATGCACAATCGATTAGGATCATGGGTTACTCTTCCATGTCACATACATCTTGGTGGAGTACTCAAAATGATATAAATTAAAAGCATGCACTCATCACCAAGCAAGTGAATGATCATATATGGATATAAAAGATAGTATCATCTAAAAGAGCATTAAGGTAGCAAATGATCAATCACATGATCACACAAGTATCTCACACAAGGACATAAAGTATCTCACACAATAAAAAGTTCAACCAAAGGCAAAGACGCAAAACACTCTCTCGAAGCCTATGATCTATACATATTTCTCCCCCTTTGGAAACAAGTTACCAAAAAGTTCAAATATGCATTGTGTTATGCGTCTCTCAGGCTTGGTCTTCGGGAGGTGGTGTAGAGAACTTCAAGGATGAAGGCATCTGTTGATGTAGTTGGAGCTGGTGGAGTGGCTGCTGGAGGGGGCACTGGAGCTGTAGATGTTGGTGCTGATGTTGTAGCTCTAAAATCTGTCACTAGCACGGCAGCAGACCTCTAACTCCTTGGCACTCGCTGAAATGCATCTGTGGTTGCCTTGCCTCTCTTCTCTTCTACTTCCTCCTGAAGCTGCTCAACTGATGTTTGAATCTCAGTTACCTTCAGATCAAGATCATAAAATTTGGTATCTATGATCCTCTCCAAGCTCTCCTGGTTTTGAGTCAGGGTGGCCAAGCCCTTCTCAATCCTCAGTGTAGACTGGATCAGATATGCAAGTTGATCTTGCTTGCTCTTCAGGAAAACTTGAGATGCCTCTTCAACACTTAGCATCTTGGCAGCTTTCTTAGCCTTTGCTTTGGCTCTCTTCTCCTATGCTTAAACTGATGATGGTTCCTCCTCATTCATCACAACAGTATTATCTTCAAAATCAGGATACGGGGGTAGATGCTCCTTATCCAACAGATATGTTCTTGTGCCCATCTTGGAGTTGATGAGCTCCTGAATGTGTGGAGCATACCCATAGCTTCTCTTCTGGTCAGCAGCAGTCCTCTTGATTGTCTCTATAATCAGACTCATGACCTTGAACTTCTGAGGGACATCAAAAAGCTGTAGCAGGTTGATAAAGTGCCCTCTGATCATCTTGTGATCTCCTGACTTGGGTAGCAGAGTGTGCCTTAGGATCCAGTTGATAGTAGGCAGACCAGACAACAAGAAGTGTACAGATCCAAGCTTGTGAGTCTCCAAAGCTTTATCTGGGATCTCCTTGTACATGTTAGCCATAGTGTTGTGGTCCTTCTTCTTCTTGGCATACACATCCAAGTCATCTTCATGTTCTTCTGGGGCATTTATCAATTTTGCCCATTCTTCAACTGTGGATTGGTACCTAGTACCTTCTGACATCCATATGATCTTCCCATCTGGGTAAAAGTGAGCAGTGGAGTAAAACTGCATGATCAGCTCATCATTCCATTTTGTGAGCTTCTGTCCAACAAACTCATCTACTCCACATGCTTTGAAGCTGTCATAAACTCCTGGAAAGTGATCTTCATTCTCCTGGATGTATTCCCAATCAACCCATCTCATGTCATAGACAATGGGCTTATTGTCAAGCAAAATAGTTTCATAAAAGTCTTGTTGTTCCTTTGTATGAAACTGGTAGTCAACTGCAGTCCTCCTCCTCACAGCATAAGGATCAGACTCTCTCCACAATCTCAGTCCTGAATCTTTCCTGATGTGCATGTTCTCAGCGACTGGATGAGCATCATTGTGGTCTGGAATCTTGGGCTTCAATTTTCTCAAAATAAGAGACTCGTCATCTTCTTCTTCAGCCTGAGGCACTAGTGCCTTGTTCTTTTCTTCAGCAGGTATACTTCTGGTGTTCCTCTTGGGCTTACTGGGCTGGAGCTTCGGGAGCTGTCTTGGGCTTTGCTGGAGCAGCCCCTGACTTTATATCATCTCCCATAAGCTTCTGAGCTTTGGGTGCTGGTGCAGCATCCTCTTCCTCTTCTTCAGATGGATCTCTCATCATGGAGGGCTTGCCAATGACTCTGGCAATGGTCTTCTTGACCCTCTCCTTCCTTTTCTTGCCTTCTCCACCTTCTTTGGGTTCAAGAGTAAACTCCATTGTCTCTTGAGTAGAGGCTCTGGCTTTAGACATAGGAATTCTATTTGCTGGAGCCTTCTTATTCATTCCTTGCTTAACTGTAGCAGTTGTGCCATACTCCTTTTTCAACACCTTCTTCTTGGAGCTTACTTCCTCCTCAGTGGAAACATAATCCTCATCCTCAGATTTTTGAGGTTCTCTTCTTCCTAGATATGGTGGCTACCTTTGGCAAGTTGCTGGGAGTGCTCCAGCTGCCATCATCAGAAGTGCTCGAGGGATCTGAACCCTCACTCAGCTGCACATGTTCCTCAGACCTGTTCTGACTGTCACTCTGATCAGACATCTCTGCAAACTCACTGATAGCAGACCCTGTGAATAGATGTAGATGAGATAGAGTGGATGAGCATCACAAAGTGCAGAGTTTTTTTTTGCAAAACAGATGACTTAAAAAACTTAGTTTTAGTTCTCCACAGAAAGCATTTTGGAGCTACCGATTTGTAAACTCGGTGATACCGAAGCAGCTTTTGGAACCTAAACTAGTGAACTCGGTCAGACCGAGTCACAGTTTGGTGGCACCGAGACTGCTAAGGTTTCACCGAGAATCGAACTCGGTCACACCGATTTGCAGTTTTTGGTTAGACCGAAAATTGCAAGTGATATGGCCTAAGCCAAATCGGTGAGACCGATTTCTACAACTCGGTCGGTCCGAGATGAGTTTGGCGGAGACCTAACCCTAAATTTTCAAATTAAATCTAACCTAAAGGATTTTTTTAGTGGATAGAGTGTTTGCATATGTGGTAAGTATCATGGCAAAACAATGTGCTATGAATCGGAGGTAAAACAATAGCACAAGGGTCAAACCCATACCCTAGTTCGGCGGAAGTTCGCTACGGCGACAACGGCAGAGCAGATTTCCGTTGACGGTGATGGAAACCAGCGGCAGGAGGTCGCTGGCGGCAAGGAGACGATTCGAAGACCCGAGGAGGCAGAGCAGGACACACACGCGGGCTGACGAGTTTGAAGAAATTTCCAAAATCTCACCCGTGGGTATATATATCCCGACCCTGTCGGTGTGACCGAGTGGACAACTCGGTGGCACCGAGATGCAGAATCGCAAGCGGTTACTGCAACTCGGTGTGACTGAAAAGTTCAAATCGGTTGCACCGAGATTGAAAACCTAGATCAACTTAGTGATCTCGGTGTGACCGAAATGGATGACTCGGTCATACCGAAATGCACAAAGAGGTTTTGGAAGTTTAAGTCTATGACGAATCCGGGATTCCGAGTGCTCCTCACACAGAGTGGTTCGAATCTGACTTGATCAAACTTTGTGATGTAGCATGAATAGAGTTTGAGACGAGAAAAGCATAGATAGCTAGGGGAAGTCCTTAGGCATTCTTGTCCATCCATTTGGCAAAAGAGAAAAAGCCAAACAATCAAGGCAACAAATGGATGTCCTTGAATGAGTAAAATATGCAACCAACATGCTCACACAATAAGATGGCAAATGAAATATGTGGCAAAGCATGCACAATCACTCTAGCGTCTATCAAGCAATTTGGTAATGACTAGGTCATCTATATATGAGTATATTGACTGAGGAGTCAAATGAGAACATTTGATCGTAGGTCATACTCATCGTTTAAGCACAAGTGGGGTTACCACTTTTACATAATGCATTGTTGTGTTCACATCTTTAGAGTTGCTTTAGCTCAATTGATTAGAGTAAAGCTCCCCCTAGATGTGATATCCCCCCTAGGAGGGATGAACTAACCTTGGGTTTTGTCGATGATGACTTCATGTAGGTGTTGAAGATGTCGGTGCTCAAAGTTGATGTAGATCAATCGGAGCAATCCTTTGCAGTGAGTTGCACTTTCAATACCTACACGGGTTAGTCCCACAAGGAACAGACAAGGATATCCATAGACATAGAGTGATATTCACATGACATGATGTCCATGAATGCATTAGGTTACCTTGTCCCTTGTCTTACCAACAAGAGGGTTTGTGACTCCTTGAACTGGTGCAAGATATGGAAGTTGTTTGCACTTGTCCTTGCCAAAATGATATGAGTGAAGTATGTTGGCGGAGTCACCCTCAAGAACTCTCTAGTTCTTCTTCTTCAGGATCCACACCATCTTGATGGGAATCCTTGGAGATGTAGTCGTACTTGATGAAGTATAACTTGATGTAGTCTTGGTAACCCACTTGACCAATGCCTTAGGGGCTTCTTCAAATGCATCAATCTCCTCTTGAAGCTTTTCCTTACCCTTTAGCTTGTGGTCTTGTGGTGGAAGATCATCTTGAGCTTGTGTTCCTTGGAAAGAAGTAGGATCATACTTCTCTTGTTGGGGAACAAACTTTGTCTTGGGGTATTGATCTTATTCCCACTCAACTCCATTGGCATTGAACTTCCGTTCAAAACCAACACCTTGATTATTCCGGTGTCTTCCTTGCTTGCGTACAATTTCCTCAAATTGCTTACTTCCGGCGAGACTCTTGTAAACACCTTTCTCTATAATTCCCTTCAATAAGCTATTTTCTTGCTCAAGTGTAACTTGGCTAAGAGAATCATTAGTGGAATCAAGAGAACTACTAGAAGCAACAACATTGGTTTTAGCATGATTATTGTTACTACTAGAAGAAGAATGTTTCTTGTTCTTGTTGCTAGATTTGACTTGTGGCATGTAAGTAGACAAGAGTAAACGCTTGGCAATGTAAGAAGAACTTTTCTTGCGAAGATCATCATTGATTGCCTTTAAGAACTCATGCTCTTGCTCAAGGTTGAGCTTTTCAAAGCGTAGCTTCTCATGAGTCTTTAAAAGTTATCGGTGATCTTCCAAGGTAGTTTCATGAGCTAACTTAAGAGCGTTTAGTTCTTTAGTTAGACGATCAATCTCCTTCTTATCATTGTCATTCGTTTTATCTTGATTAGCATGATTAATAGCAAGTTCATCATACTTTTCATAACTAGAGTTGTCAACAAGTAAATCATCACCTAGCAAATCATCTTCATCACTATTGAAATCAACATACTTGGGGTGTGATGCCTTTGGGCCTTTAGCCATGAAGCATCTTCCAATTCGTTCATTTGGTGAGTCAAATATGTCGTAGGAGTTGGTTGACACAAGTGCTGGACCTGCAACACCTTCATCTTGAGTGTATTCGGAGTCGGAGTGGTAACTTCTTTCGGAGTGATTGTCGCAGTTGGAGCCGGATACCCATTCACCAACATGAGCTTGATGTCTTCATTTTGTGTAGCTCTTTGATGACTTGTCCTTCCTTTCCAAATCCTTGCTTCTTCGAGAGGGTCTTCGCTCATAACGATCATCTCTACTCCTTCTCTCTCTAGGTGGCGATTCTTCTCTTCTACTTCTTCTTTTAGGAGAATCTTCTCTTCTTTTGTAGGGAGCTGTACACTCATTGGAGTAGTGTCCAGGTCTTCCACAATTGTAGCAATTACGTTCACGACTTGAAGATCTTTTGTCATTGTAGGACCTTGACTTGGAACTTCTTTCCTTGCTTCTACTCTTGTAGAAATTGTTGAAGTTCTTCACCAGTAGGCTCAATTCTTCATTGAAGGTTTATTTCTCACTTGATGATGTGGGAGCATCACATGAGGCTCTGTAAGCACCACTTGACTTGTTGTGGATCTCTTCCTTATCCTTAAGTGACATCTCATGAGCAACAATTCTTCCAATGACTTCCATTGGCTTGAGATCTTTGTAATTGGCATCATTTGGATCAATTTGCACACGGTATCATATTTTCCATCCAAGGCTCTTAGGATCTTCTTGATGATGAATCTGTCGGTCATCTCTTCACTTCCTAAGCCGGCAATCTCATTTGTGATGAGAGCAAGCCTAGAGTACATTTCAGCGACACCTTCACCATCCTTCATTTTGAACTTGTCAAGTTGACTTTGAAGCACATCCATTTTGGATTCCTTGACGGAGTCGGTACCTTCGTGCATATCAATCAAAGTATCCCAAATTTCCTTTGCATTCTCAAGACGGCTGATTTTGTTGAATTCTTCGGGGCACAACCCGTTAAAGAGAATATCACAAGCTTGAGCATTGTATTACAACATCTTCAACTCTTCCACGGTAGCTTCACGGTTCAGTTCTCTCCCATCAAAGAATTCTCCTTGCAAGCCAATACACACAATATCCCAAACGGGGGGGTTATGTCCAAGAATATGCATTTTCATCTTATGCTTCCAAAGTGCAAAATTAGTACCATCAAAGTAAGGACCTCTATGGTGGTAATTTCCCTCGCTAAACGTCATACTCTCCTAGGTTGTGAAACCAAGGCTATGATCACCAAAAGCTATGGAAATCAAGATAGGCCGGCGCATCCCGATGCGATCTGCATGGCACTCGGACGCTGCTGGTGCCCCTTGAAGGGAGTAGAGTGCAAGGAGCTTGGGGAGAATGTCTTCCTCTTCACGTTCAAGCAGGAGAGCGGGAAGCGCAAGGCGTTGGAGGATGGGCCTTGGATGTTCGACAACGATCTGGTGGTAATGGTGGATTTTGTGCCCAGTAAACGGATTGATCAGTATGTGTTTGAGGATATCCCGATGTGGATTAGGGTTTTTGGACTACCGTTGGGGAAGATGGAGGAAGATACGGCGGAAGATATTGGTAATCTGGTTGGAAGATTTGTGGAGATGGACACGGGGGTGGATGGATCGACGATGGGGCGGTTCTTGAGGATTAAGGCCCGTATGCCCATAAACAAACCTATTATGAGAGGCATCTTCCTGGATGAGGAGGTAGAGAGTGATGATGAGATTGTGGAGGAGAAGGATACTAGCAAGGAGAAGGAGCGTCCGTTCTGCCGATTTGAGTTTGAATATTTACCAGACTTCTGATATATCTGTGGCATGCTTGGTCATGTTGATAAGAGCTGCCAGATTAAACTGAAGAAAGGGGAAAAAGCTCAGTATGGGAGGTGGTTGAAGGCAGATATGAGCAGGAGGAGAGGTGGAGAGGATGTGTGGCTGGGAAGGAAGATGGCGAGCGGCAGTGGTAGTGGCTCGGGAGGGACTAGGACGTATGGCTTTGGCAAGACAGGTGGTAAATCTCGCAGCGACAACATCTCTTGGAGGAAAACGGAGTCCAGGTCGAGTGGAGGGAGATTGGAGGATGGAGCGGAGGTTGTGAGCCCTAGCAAGACACAAAAAGTAGGTGGCACTTTAGTGAATCAGAAGAGATTGACATTTGTCGAACGGATTGATAGCGCTGGGGGGCAGCGAATGATTTGAAGGTTGGAGAGGGGGTGACAAGGGGTTACCGACTGAAGAGATGAAAAAGGCAGCTATGGAGGTAGATATTGGGAAGAGTGGGGGTCGAGGAGTGTGCTAAGCCACTAGATGAGAAGAAGAAGAAAGGGAAGCTAGCAGATGAGATTGGCCCCATTGCTAGAAGAGAGAATAAGAAGAATGGGTACAAACCAAAGAAATACAAGAAGGTGAACCGGGAGGGAAGAGCGGAAGGGGAGGGTGGCGGTGTGGGAGGCCCTGTGCTTGGACAGAAGAGGGGTTTGCAGGAGGGAGAAGAGGAGGCCAGCATGAAGAGGGTCGTGTGAATAGCACAGGGGAGGTTCAGGAGGAGGTGCATGCTTCAAACCTTGTAATATCGGCCGGGCTGCAGGAGCAGCCCCGCCGGATGCAATGAGGATAGTGAGATGGAACTGCCGGGGACTCGGGAACGGCCCGGCAGTTCGTGGCCTCTTGGATCTCAAGAGGGCGGAGGATCCCGATGTTTTATTTTTGTGCGAAACAAAGCTGTTAGAGAAGGAGTTGGAGCAATTTAGGTGGAAGCTTGGTTTGGTGAACATGTGTGCGAAGGGCTCAGAGGGAAGGAGTCGGGGTGTGGCTATTTTCTGGAGAAGAGGAGTGAATCTCTCCTTGCATTCCCTGGGAAGGAGGCATATTGATGCTGACATAACGGAGCAAGACGGATCTGTTTGGAGAATAACGGGGGTGTATGGATAGTCACAATGGGGAAGGAAGAAGGAAACCTAGAGGACGTTGCATCTGCTGAACCAACAACATCAGGAGAATAGGCCATGGTTATGTCTGGGGAACATCAATGAGATTATATCAAATGAGGAGAAGAGGAGAGGTGCGGATCGATCAGAGAGCTGCATGAACTTGTTCAAGGAGGCGTTAGATGGGTGCAAATTGAGTGACATGGGATATGAAGGTGATGTAATCACATGGTGGAATAACTGTACGAATGCTAATGGATACATATGTGGCCGGCTCGATCGCGCTACTGCTAATATGGAGTGGTGCTCCAAATTCCCGGAGTTCCGTGTTCGAAATGAGCTGCCACGGCACTCTGATCACCGGCCAGTGGTGGTTGATACGGTGGATATGGGGGATAGGAGTGAAGGAAATATGCTCTAGAGGCAATAATAAAGTTATTATTTATTTCATTATATCATGATAAATGTTTATTATTCATGCTAGAATTGTATTAACCGGAAACATAATACATGTGTGAATACATAGACAAATAGAGTGTCACTAGTATGCCTCTACTTGTCTAGCTCGTTGATCAAAGATGGTTATGTTTCCTAACCATAGACATGAGTTGTCATTTGATTAACAGGATCACATCATTAGGAGAATCATGTGATTGACTTGACCCATTCCGTTAGCTTAGCACTTGATCATTTAGTTTGTTGCTATTGCTTTCTTCATGACTTATAGATGTTCCTATGACTATGAGATTATGCAACTCCCGTTTACCGGAGGAACACTTTGTGTGCCACCAAACGTCACAACGTAATTGGGTGATTATAAAGGTGCTCTACAGGTGTCTCCAAAGGTACTTGTTGGGTTGGCGTATTTCGAGATTAGGATTTGTCACTCCGATTGTCGGAGAGGTATCTCTGGGCCCACTCGGTAATGCACATCATTATAAGCCTTGCAAGCATTGCAACTAATGAGTTAGTTGCGGGATGATGTATTACGGAACGAGTAAAGAGACTTGCCGGTAACGAGATTGAACTAGGTATTGAGATACCGACGATCGAATCTCGGGCAAGTAACATACCGATGACAAAGGGAACAACGTATGTTGTTATGCGGTCTGACCAATAAAGATCTTCGTAGAATATGTAGGATCCAATATGGGCATCCAGGTCCCGCTATTGGTTATTGACAAGAGAGGTGTCTCGGTCATGTCTACATAGTTCTCGAACCCGTAGGGTCCGCACGCTTAACGTTCGTTGACGATATAGTACTATATGAGTTATGTATGTTGATGACCGAATGTTGTTCGGAGTCCGGGATGAGATCACGGACATGACGAGGAACTCCGGAATGGTCCGGAGATAAAGTTTGATATATGGGATAGTAGTGTTTGATCTCCGGAAGGGTTCCAGAATTCACCGGAAGGGGTTCCGGATGTTTCCCGAAATGTTTGGGCACGAGAACACTTTATCTGGGCCAAAGGGGAAAGCCCACGAGGCTTTTGGAAAGTGCAAAAGGAAGTTTTGCGGAGACCAGAGGCTAGACGCCAGGAACCCTGGCGTCTAGGGGGTAGACGCCGGGAACCCTGGCGTCTAGCCCTGGAGTCCGAGAAGGACTCTTGCCTTTCTGGTGAAACCAACTTTGAGGAGGCTTTTACTCCAAGTTTCGACCCTAGGGCTCAACATATAAATAGAGGGGTAGGGCTAGCACTAAAGACACATCAAGAAACACCAATCCATATGCCGGCAACCCCGTCCCCTCTAGTTTATCCTCCGTCATAGTTTTCGTAGTGCTTAGGCGAAGCCCTTCGGAGATTGTTCTTCACCAATAACGTCACCACGCCGTCGTGCTGCCGGAACTCATCTACTACTTCGCCCCTCTTGCTGGATCGAGAAGGCGAGGATGTCACCGAGCTGAACGTGTGCAGAACTCGGAGGTGCCGTGATTTCGGTACTTGGATCGGTCGGACATGAAGACGTACGACTACATCAACCGCGTTGATATAACGCTTCCATGAACGGTCTATTGAGGGTACGTAGACAACACTCTCCCCTCTCGTCGCTATGCATCACCATGATCTTGCGTGTGTGTAGGAATTTTTTTGAAATTACTATGTTCCCCAACAGTGGCATCCGAGCCTAAGTTTTATGCGTTGATGTTGTGCACGAGTAGAACACAAGTGAGTTGTGGGCGATATAAGTCATACTACTTACCAGCATGTCATACTTTGGTTCGGCGGTATTGTTGGATGAAGCGGCCCGGACCGACATCACGCGTACGCTTACGCAAGACTGGTTCTACCGACGTGCTTTGCACACAGGTGGCTGGCGGGTGTCAGTTTCTCCAACTTTAGTTGTGTTGGGGAATGTAGTAATTTCAAAAAAATTCCTACGCACACGCAAGATCATGGTGATGCATAGCCACGAGAGGGGAGAGTGTTGTCCACATACCCTTGTAGACCGAAAGCGGAAGCGTTATAACAACGCGGTTGATGTAGTCGTACGTCTTCACGGCCCGACCGATCAAGCACCGAAACTACGGCACCTCCGAGTTCTAGCACACGTTCAGCTCGATGACAATCTCTGGACTCCGATCCAGCAAAGTGTCGGGGAAGAGTTCCGTCAGCACAACAGCGTGGTGACGATCTTGATGTTCTATCGTCGCAGGGCTTCGCCTAAGCACCGCTATAATATTATCGAGGATTATGGTGGAGGGGGGCACCGCACACGGCTAAGAGATCTCAAGGATCAATTGTTGTGTCTAGAGGTGCCCCCCTGCCCCCTTATATAAAGGAGCAAGGGGGAGGGGTGGCCGGCCATGATGAGGCGCGCCAGGGAGGAGTCCTACTCCTACCGGGAGTAGGACTACCTCATTTTCCTTGTCCAAGTAGGAGAGGGGGAAGGAAGGGAGAGAGGAGAGGAAGGAAAGGGGGGCGCCGCCCCTTCCTCCTTGTCCAATTCAGACTAGGAGGAGAGGGGGCACGCGGCCTGCCCTGGCCACCCCTCCTCTTCTCCACTTTAGGCCCATGAGGCCCATTAACCCCCCGAGGGTTCTGGTAACCCCCCGGTACTCCGGTTTTATCCGAAACTTCCTCGGAACACTTCCGGTGTCCGAATATAGCCGTCCAATATATCAATCTTTATGTCTCGACCATTTCGAGACTCCTCGTTATGTCCGTGATCACATCCGGGACTTCGAACTAACTTCGGTACATCAAAACTAATAAACTCATAATATAACTGTCATCGAAACCTTAAGCGTGCGGAGCCTACGGGTTCGAGAACAATGTAGACATGACCGAGACACATCTCCGGTCAATAACCAATAGCGGAACTTGGATGCTCATATTGGCTCCCACATATTCTACGAAGATCTTTTATCGGTCAGACCGCATAACAACATACGTTGTTCCCTTTGTCATCGGTATGTTACTTGCCCGAGATTCGATCGTCGGTATCTCAATACCTAGTTCAATCTCGTTGCCGGCAAGTCTCTTTACTCGTTCTGTAATACATCATCTTGCAACTAACTCATTAGTTGCATTGCTTGCGAGGCTTAGGTGATGTGCATTACCGAGAGGGCCCAGAGATACCTCTCCGACAATCGGAGTGACAAATCCTAATCTCGAAATACGCCAACCCAACATGTACCTTTGGAGACACCTGTAGAGCACCTTTATAATCACCCAATTATGTTGTGACGTTTGGTAGCACTCAAAGTGTTTCTCCGGCAAACGGGAGTTGCATAATCTCATAGTCATAGGAACATGTATAAGTTATGAAGAAAGCAATAGCAACATACTAAATGATCGGGTGCTAAGCTAATGGAATGGGTCATGTCAATCACATCATTCTCCTAATAATGTGATCCCGTTAATCAAATCACAACACATGTCTATGGTTAGGAAACATAACCATCTTTGATTAATGAGCTAGTGAAGTAGAGGCATACTAGTGACGTTTAGTTTGTCTATGTATTCACACAAGTATTATGTTTCCGGATAATACAATTCTAGCATGAATAATAAACATTTATCATGATATAAGGAAATAAAATAATAATATTATTATTGCCTCTAGGGCATATTTCCTTCAGTCTCCCACTTGCACTAGAGTCAATAATCTAGATTACACGGTAATGATTCTAACACCCATGGAGCTTTGGTGTTGATCATGTTTTGCTCGTGAAAGAGGCTTAGTCAACGGGTCTGCAACATTCAGATCCGTATGTATCTTGCAAATCTCTATGTCTCCCACCTGGACTAGATCCCGGATGGAATTGAAGCGTCTCTTGATGTGCTTGGTTCTCTTATGAAATCTGGATTCCTTTGCCAAGGCAATTGCACCAGTATTGTCACAAAAGATTTTCATTGGACCCGATGCACTAGGTATGACACCTAGATCGGATATGAACTCCTTCACCCAGACTCCTTTGTTTGCTGCTTCCGAAGCAGCTATGTACTCCGCTTCACATGTAGATCCCGCCACAACGCTTTGTTTAGAACTGCACCAACTGACAGCTCCACCATTTAATGTAAACACGTATTCGGTTTGCGATTTAGAATCGTCCGGATCAGTGTCAAAGCTTGCATCAACGTAACCATTTACGATGAGCTCTTTGTCACCTCCATATACGAGAAACATATCCTTAGTCCTTTTCAGGTATTTCAGGATGTTCTTGACCGCTGTCCAGTGATCCACTCCTGGATTACTTTGGTACCTCCCTGCTAGACTTATAGCAAGACACACATCAGGTCTGGTACACAGCATTGCATACATGATAGAGCCTATGGCTGAAGCATAGGGAACATCTTTCATTTTCTCTCTATCTTCTGCATTGGTCGGGCATTGAGTCTTACTCAATTTCACACCTTGTAACACAGGCAAGAATCCTTTCTTTGCTTGATCCATTTTGAACTTCTTCAAAACTTTGTCAAGGTATGTGCTTTGTGAAAGTCCAATTAAGCGTCTTGATCTATCTCGATAGATCTTAATGCCCAATATGTAAGCAGCTTCACCGAGGTCTTTCATTGAAAAACTCTTATTCAAGTATCCCTTTATGCTATCCAGAAATTCTATATCATTTCCGATTAGTAATATGTCATCTACATATAATATCAGAAATGCTATAAAGCTCCCACTCACTTTCTTGCAAATACAGGCTTCTCCAAAAGTCTGTACAAAACCAAATGCTTTGATCACACTATCAAAGCGTTTATTCCAACTCTGAGAGGCTTGCACCAGTCCATAAATGGATCGCTGGAGCTTGCACACTTTGTTAGCTCCCTTTGGATCGACAAAACCTTCCGGCTGCATCATATACAACTCTTCTTCCAGAAATCCATTCAGGAATGCAGTTTTGACATCCATCTGCCAAATTTCATAATCATAGAATGCGGCAATTGCTCACATGATTCGGACAAACTTAAGCATCGCTACGGGTGAGAAGGTCTCATCGTAGTCAATCCCTTGAAGTTGTCGAAAACCTTTTGCGATAAGTCGAGCTTTGTAGACAGTAATATTACTGTCAGCGTCAGTCTTCTTCTTGAAGATCCATTTATTCTCAATTGCTTGCCGATCATTGGGCAAGTCAACCAAAGTCCACACTTTGTTCTCATACATGGATCCCATCTCAGATTTCATGGCTTCAAGCCATTTTGTGGAATCTGGGCTCACCATCGCTTCTTCATAGTTCGTAGGTTCATCATGATCTAGTAGCATGACTTCCAGAACAGGATTACCGTACCACTCTAGTGCGGATCTTACTCTGGTTGATCTACGAGGTTCGGTAGTAACTTGTTCTGAAGTTTCATGATCATTATCATTAGCTTCCTAACTAATTGGTGTAGGTGTCACAGAAACCGGTTTCTGCGATGTACTATTTTCCAATAAGGGAGCAGGTACAGTTACCTCATCAAGTTCTACTTTCCTCCCACTCACTTCTTTCGAGAGAAACTCCTTCTCTAGAAAGGATCCATTCTTAGCGACAAATGTCTTGCCTTCGGATCTGTGATAGAAGGTGTACCCAACAGTTTCCTTTGGGTATCCTATGAAGACACATTTCTCTGATTTGGGTTCGAGCTTATCAGGTTGAAGTTTTTTCACATAAGCATCACAGCCCCAAACTTTCAGAAATGACAACTTTGGTTTCTTGCCAAACCACAGTTCATAAGGCGTCGTCTCAACGGATTTTGATGGTGCCCTATTTAACGTGAATGCGGCCGTCTCTAAAGCATAACCCCAAAACAATAGCGGTAAATCTGTAAGAGACATCATAGATCGCACCATATCAAGTAAAGTACGATTACGACGTTTGGACACACCATTACGCTGTGGTGTTCCGGGTGGCGTGAGTTGCGAAACTATTCCGCATTGTTTCAAATGTAGACCAAACTCGTAACTCAAATATTCTCCTCCACGATCAGATCGTAGAAACTTTATTTTCTTGTTACGATGATTTTCAACTTCACTCTAAAATTCTTTGAACTTTTCAAATGTTTCAGACTTATGTTTCATTAAGTAGATATACCCATATCTGCTTAAATCATCTGTGAAGGTGAGAAAATAACGATATCCGCCACAAGCTTCAACATTCATTGGACCACATACATCTGTATGTATGATTTCCAACAAATCTGTTGCTCTCTCCATAGTACCGGAGAATGGTGTTTTAGTCATCTTGCCCATGAGGCATGGTTCGCAAGTACCAAGTGATTCATAATCAAGTGATTCCAAAAGTCCATCAGTATGGAGTTTCTTCATGCGTTTTATACCGATATGACCTAAACGGCAGTGCCACAAATAAGTTGCACTATCATTATCAACTCTACATCTTTTGGTTTCAACATTATGAATATGTGTATCACTACTATCGAGATTCATCAAAAATAGACCATTCTTCAAGGGTGCATGACCATAAAAGATATTACTCATATAAATAGAACAACCATTATTCTCTGATTTAAATGAATAACCGTCTCGCATTAAACAAGATCCAGATATAATGTTCATGCTCAACGCTAGCACCAAATAACAATTATTTAGGTCTAATACAAATCCTGATGGTAGATGTAGAGGTAGCGTGCCGACCGCGATCACATTGAATTTGGAACCATTTCCCACGTGCATCGTCACCTCGTCCTTCGCCAGTGTTCGCTTAATCCGTAGTCCCTTTGTTCACCTTGCCATCCTTCTTATCCGCCAAATACTTCGGGCAGTTCCGCTTCCAGTGACCAGTCTGCTTGCAGTAGAAGCACTCAGTTTCAGGCTTAGGTCCAGATTTGGGTTTCTTCTCTTGAGCAGCAACTTGCTTGTTGTTCTTCTTGAAGTTCCCCTTCTTTTCCCTTTGCCCTTTTTCTTGAAACCAGTGGTCTTGTTGACCATCAACACTTGATGCTCCTTCTTGATTTCTACCTCCACAGCTTTCAGCATTGCGAAGAGCTCGGGAATAGTCTTATTCATCCCTTGCATATTATAGTTCATCACGAAGCTCTTGTAGCTAGGTGGCAGTGATTGGAGAATTCTGTCAATGACGCAATCATCTGGAAGATTAACTCCCAATTGAATCAAGTGATTATTATACCCAGACATTTTGAGTATATGCTCACTGACAGAACTGTTCTCCTCCATCTTGCAGCTATAGAACTTATTGGAGACTTCATATCTCTCAATCCGGGCATTTGCTTGAAATATTAACTTCAACTCCTGGAACATCTCATATGCTCCATGACGTTCAAAACGTCGTTGAAGTCCCGATTCTAAGCCGTAAAGCATGGCACACTGAACTATCGAGTAGTCATCAGCTTTGCTCTGCCAGACGTTCATAACATCTGGTGTTGCTCCAGCAGCAGGCCTGGCACCCAGCGGTGCTTCCAGGACGTAATTCTTCTATGCAGCAATGAGGATAATCCTCAAGTTACGGACCCAGTCCGTGTAATTGCTACCATCATCTTTCAACTTTGCTTTCTCAAGGAACGCATTAAAATTCAACGGAACAACAGCACGGGCCATCTATCTACAATCAAACATAAACAAGCAAGATACTATCAGGTACTAAGTTCATGATAAATTTAAGTTCAATTAATCATATTACTTAAGAACTCCCACTTAGAAAGACATCCCTCTAATCTTCTAAGTGATTACGTGATCCAAATCAACTAAACCATAACCGATCATCACGTGAAATGGAGTAGTTTTCAATGGTGAACATTGCTATGTTGATCATATCTACTATATGATTCACGCTCGACCTTTCGGTCTCAGTGTTCCGAGGCCATATCTGCATATGCTAGGCTCGTCAAGTTTAACCTGAGTATTCTGCGTGTGCAAAAACTGGCTTGCACCCGTTGTAGATGGACGTAGAGCTTATCACACCCGATCATCATGTGGTGTTTGGGCACGACGAACTTTGGCAACAGTGCATACTCAGGGAGAACACTTCTTGATAATTAGTGAGAGATCATCTTATAATGCTACCATCAATCAAAGCAAGATAAGATGCATAAAAGATAAACATCACATGCAATCAATATAAGTGATATGATATGGCCATCATCTTCTTGTACTTTTGATCTCCATCTCCGAAGTACCATCATGATCACCATCGTCACCGGCGTGACACCTTGATCACCATCGTAACATCGTTGTCGTCTCGCCAATCTTATGCTTCCACGACTATCGCTACCGCTTAGTGATAAAGTAGAGCATTACAACGCGATTGCATTGCATACAATAAAGCGACAACCATATGGTTCCTTCCAGTTGCCGCTAACTCGGTTACAAAACATGATCATCTCATACAATAAAATTTAGCATCATGTCTTGACCATATCACATCACAACATGCCCTGCAAAAACAAGTTAGACGTCTTCTACTTTGTTTGTTGCAAGTTTTACGTGGCTGCTACGGGCTTAAGCAAGAACCAATCTTACCTACGTATCAAAACCACAACAATAGTTTGTCAAGTTGGTGCTATTTTAACCTTCGCAAGGACCGGGCGTAGCCACACTCGGTTCAACTAAAGTTGGAGAAACTGACACCCGCCAGCCACCTGTGTGCAAAACACATTGGTAGAAACAGTCTCACGTAAGCGTACGCGTAATGTCGGTCCGGGCCGCTTCATCCAACAATACCGCTGAACCAAAGTATGACATGCGGGTAAGCAGTATGACTTATATCTCCCACAACTCACTTGTATTCTACTTGTGCATATAACATCAACACATAAAACCTAGGCTCGGATGCCACTGTTGGGGAACGTAGTAATTTCAAAAAAAATTCCTATGCACACGCAAGATCATGGTGATGCATAGCAACGAGAGGGGAGAGTGTTGTCCACGTACCCTCATAGACCGAAAGCGGAAGCGTTATAACAACGCGGTTGATGTAGTCGTACGTCTTCACGGCCCGACCGATCAAGCACCGAAACTACGACACCTCCGAGTTCTAGCACACGTTCAGCTCGATGACGATCCCCAGACTCCGATCCAGCAAAGTGTCAGGGAAGAGTTCCGTCAGCACAACGGCGTGGTGATGATCTTGATGTTCTACCGTCGCAGGGCTTCGCCTAAGCACCGCTACAATATTATCGAGGATTATGGTGGAGGGGGGCACCGCACATGGCTAAGAGATCTCAAGGATCAATTGTTGTGTCTAGAGGTGCCCCCCTGCCCCCGTATATAAAGGAGCAAGGGGGAGGGGCGGCCGACCATGATGAGGCGCGCCAGGGAGGAGTCCTACTCCTACCGGGAGTAGGACTCCCTCCTTTTCCTTGTCCAAGTAGGAGAGGGGGAAGGAAGGGAGAGAGGAGAGGAAGGAAAGGGGGGGCGCCGCCCCTCCCTCCTTGTCCAATTTGGACTAGGGGGAGAGGGGCGCGCGGCCTGCCCTGGCCGCCCCTCCTCTTCTCCACTTTAGGCCCATGAGGCCCATTAACCCCCCGGGGGGTTCCGGTAACCCCCCGATACTCCGGTTTTATCCGAAACTTCCTCGAAACACTTCCGGTGTCCGAATATAGCCGTCCAATATATCAATCTTTATGTCTCGACCATTTTGAGACTCCTCGTTATGTCCGTGCTCACATCCGGGACTTCGAACTAACTTCGGTACATCAAAACTAATAAACTCATAATATAACTGTCATCAAAACAAAACCTTAAGCGTGCGGACCCTACGGGTTCGAGAACAATGTAGACATGACTGAGACATGTCTCCAGTCAATAACCAATAGCAGAACCTGGATGCTCATATTGGCTCCCACATATTCTACGAAGATCTTTTACCGGTCAGACCACATAACAACATACGTTGTTCCCTTTGTCATCGGTATGTTACTTGCCCGAGATTCGATCGTCGGTATCTCAATACCTACTTTAATCTCGTTGCCGGCAAGTCTCTTTACTCGTTCCATAATACATCATCTTGCAACTAACTCATTAGTTGCATTGCTTGCAAGGCTTAGGTGATGTGCATTACCGAGAGGGCCCAGAGATACCTCTCCGACAATCGGAGTGACAAATCCTAATCTCGAAATACGCCAACCCAACATGTACCTTTGGAGACACCTGTAGAGCACCTTTAATCACCCAGTTACGTTGTGACGTTTGGTAGCACTCAAAGTGTTCCTCCGGAAAACGGGAATTGCATAATCTCATAGTCATAGGAACATGTATAAGTTATGAAGAAAGCAATAGCAACATACTAAACGATCGGGTGCTAAGCTAATGGAATGGGTCATGTCAATCACATCATTCTCCTAATAATGTGATCCCGTTAATCAAATGACAACACATGTCTATGGTTAGGAAACATAACCATCTTTGATTAATGAGCTAGTCAAGTAGAGGCATACTAGTGACGTTTAGTTTGTCTATGTATTCACACAAGTATTATGTTTCCGGATAATACAATTCTAGCATGAATAATAAACATTTATCATGATATAAGGAAATAAAATAATAACATTATTATTGCCTCTAGGGCATATTTCCTTCAAGTTGAACCAAGTGTGGCTACGCCCGGTCCTTGCGAAGGTTAAAACAGCACCAACTTGACAAACTATCGTTGTGGTTTTGATGCGTAGGTAAGAACGGTTCTTGCTTAAGCCCGTAGCAGCCACGTAAAACTTGCAACAACAAAGTAGAGGACATCTAACTTGTTTTTGCAGGGCATGTTGTGATGTGATATGGTCAAGACATGATGCTAAATTTTATTGTATGAGATGATCATGTTTTGTAACCTAGTTATCGGCAACTGGCAGGAGCCATATGGTTGTCGCTTTATTGTATGCAATGCAATTGCGCTGTAATGCTTTACTTTATCACTAAGCGGTAGCGATAGCCGTGGAAGCATAAGATTGGCGAGACAACAACGATGCTACGATGGAGATCAATGTGTCACGCCGGTGACGATGGTGATCATGACGGTGCTTCGGAGATGGAGATCACAAGCACAAGATGATGATGGCCATATCATATCACTTATATTGATTGCATGTGATGTTTATCTTTTATGCATCTTATCTTGCTTTGATTGAGGGTAGCATTATAAGATGATCTCTCACTAAATTTCAAGATAAAAGTGTTCTCCCTGAGTATGCACCGTTGCCAAAGTTCGTCGTGCCCAGACACCACGTGATGATCGGGTGTGATAAGCTCTACGTCCATCTACAACGGGTGCAAGCCAGTTTTTGCACACGCAGAATACTCAGGTTAAACTTGACGAGCCTAGCATATGCAGATATGGCCTCGGAACATTGAGACCGAAAGGTCGAGCTTGAATCATATAGTAGATATGATCAACATATTGATGTTCACCATTGAAAGCTACTCCATTTCACGTGATGATCGGTTATGGTTTAGTTGATTTGGATCACGTGATCACTTAGAAGATTAGAGGGATGTCTTTCTAAGTGGGAGTTCTTAAGTAATATGATTAATTGAACTTTAATTTATCATGAACTTAGTCCTAGTAGTATTAGCATATCTATGTTGTAGATCAATAGCTCGTGTTTAGCTCCCCTGTTTTATTTTTGATATGTTCCTAGAGAAAACTAAGTTGAAAGATGTTAGTAGCAATGATGCAGATTGGATCCGTGATCTAAGGTTTATCCTCATTGCTGCACAGAATGAATATGTCTTTGATGCACCGCTAGGTGACAAACCTATTGCAGGAGCAGATGCAGATGTTATGAACATTTGGCTAGCTCAATTGATGACTACTTGATAGTTTAGTGCACCATGCTTAAACGGCTTAGAATCGGGACTTCAAAGATGTTTTGAACGTCATGGACCATATGAGATGTTCCAGGAGTTGAAGTTAATATTTCAAGCAAATACCCGAGTTGAGAGATATGAAGTCTCCAACAAGTTCTATAGCTAAAAGATGGAGGAGAATAGCTCAAGCAGTGAGCATGTGCTCAGATTGTCTGGGTACTACAATCGCTTGAATCAAGTGGGAGTTAATCTTCCAGATAAAATAGTGATTGACAGAATTCTCTAGTCTCCATCACCAAGTTAGTAGAACTTCGTGATGAACTATGATATGCAAGGGATAACGGAAACGATTCCCAAGCTCTTCGTAATGCTGAAATCGACGAAGGTAGAAATCAAGAAAATATCAAGTGTTGATGGTAGACAAGACCACTAGTTTCAAGAAAAGGGCAAAGGGAAGAAGGGGAACTTCAAGAAGAACGGCAAGCAAATTGCTGCTCAAGTGAAGAAGCCCAAGTCTGGTCCTAAGCCTGAGACTAAGTGCTTCTACTGCAAAGGGACTGGTCACTAGAAGCGGAACTGCCCCAAGTATTTGGCAGATAAGAAGGATGGCAAAGTGAACAAAGGTATATTTGATATACAGATTATTGATGTGTATTTTACTAGTGTTCGTAGCAACCCCTCAGTATTTGATACTGGTTCAGTTGCTAAGAGTAGTAACTCGAAACGGGAGTTGCAGAATGAACATAGACTAGTTAAGGGTGAAGTGACGATGTGTGTTGGAAGTGGTTCCAAGATTGATATGATCATCATCGCACACTCCCTATACTTTTGGGACTAGTGTTGAACCTAAATAAGTGTTATTTGGTGTTTGCATTGAGCATGAATATGATTTGATCATGTTTATTGCAATACGGTTATTCATTTAAGTAAGAGAATAAATTGTTGTTCTGTTTACATGAATAAAACCTTATATGGTTACACACCCAATGAAAATGGTTCATTGGATCTCGATCGTAGTGATACACATATTCATAATATTGAAACCAAAAGATGCAAAGTTAATAATGATGGTGCAATTTATTTGTGGCACTGCCGTTTAGGTCATATTGGTGTAAAGCGCATGAAGAAAATCCATGCTGATGGGCTTTTGGAATCACTTGATTATGAATCAGTTGATGCTTGCGAACCATGCCTCATGGGCAAGATGACTAAGACTCCGTTCTCCGGAACAATGGAGCGAGCAACTGACTTATTGGAAATAATACATACTGATGTATGCGGTCCGATGAGTGTTAAGGCTCACGGCAAGTATCGTTATTTTCTGACCTTCACAGATGATTTGAGCGGATATGGGTATATCTACTTAATGAAACACAAGTCTGAAACATTTGAAAAGTTCAAAGAATTTCAGAGTGAAGTGGAGAATCATCGTAACAAGAAAATAAAAGTTTCTACGATATGATCGCAGAGGTAAAATATTTGAGTTAAGAGTTTGGCCTTCAGTTAAAACAATGTGAAATAGTTTCACTACTCACGCCACCTGGAACACCACAGTGTAATGGTGTGTCCGAACGTCATAACCGTACTTTATTAGATATGGTGCGATCTATGATGTCTCTTACCGATCTACCACTATCGTTTTGGGGTTATGCATTAGAGACAGTTGCATTCACGTTAAATAGGGCAACCATCTAAATCCGTTGAGACGACACCGTATGAACTATGGTTTGGCAAGAAACCTAAGCTGTCGTTTCTTAAAGTTTGAGGTTGCAATGCTTATGTGAAAAAGTTTCAACCTGATAAGCTCAAACCCAAATCGGAGAAGTGCGTCTTCATAGGATACCCAAAAGAAAATGTTGGGTACACCTTCTATCACAGATCCGAAGGCAAGATATTCGTTGCTTGAATGGATCCTTTCTAGAGAAGGAGTTTCTCTCGAAAGAAGTGAGTGGGAGGAAAGTAGAACTTGATGAGGTAATTGTACCTGCTCTCTTATTGGAAAGTAGTTCATCACAGAAATCTGTTCCTTTGACTACTACACCAATTAGTGAGGAAGCTAATGATGATGATCATGTAACTTCAGATCAAGTTACTACCGAACCTCGTAGGTAAACCAGAGTGAGATCCGCACCAGAGTGGTACGATAATGCTGTTCTGGAGGTCATGTTACTTGACCATGACGAGCCTACGAACTATGAGGAAGCGATGATGAGCCCAGATTCCGCGAAATGGCTTGAGGCCATGAAATCTGAGATGAGATCCATGTATGAGAACAAAGTATGGACTTTGATTGACTTGCCCAATGATCGGCGAGCCATTGAGATTAAATGGATCTCAAGGAAGACGCTGATAGTAGTGTTACTATCTACAAAGCTAGAATTGTCGCAAAAAGGTTTTCGACAAGTTCAAGGTGTTGACTACGATGAGAGTTTCTCACTCGTATCTATGCTTAAGTCTGTCCGAATCATGTTAGCAATTGCCGCATTTTATGAAATCTGGCAAATGGATAAACAAAACTGCATTCCTTAATGGATTTATTAAAGAAGAGTTGTATATGATGCAACCAGAAGGTTTTGTCAATCCTAAAGGTACTAACAAAATATGCAAGCTCCAGCGATCCATCTATGGACTGGTGCAAGCATCTCGGAGTTGGAATATACGCTTTGATAAGTTGATCAAAGCATATAGTTTTATACAGACTTGCGGTGAAGCCTGTATTTACAAGAAAGTGAGTGGGAGCACTACAACATTTCTGATAAGTATATGTGAAAGACATATTGTTGATCGGAGATAATGTAGAATTATTCTGCAAAGCATAAAGGAATGTTTGAAAGGAGTTTTTCAAAGAAAGACCTCAGTGAAGCTGCTTACATATTGAGCATCAAGATCTATAGAGATAGATCAAGACGCTTGATAAGTTTTTCAATGAGTACATACCTTGACAAGATTTTGAAGTAGTTCAAAATGGAACAGTCAAAGAAGGAGTTCTTGCCTGTGTTACAAAGGTGTGAAGTTGAGTAAGACTCAAAACCCGACCACGGCAGAAGATAGAGAGAGAATGAAAGTCATTCCCTATGCCTCAGCCATAGGTTCTATAAAGTATGCCATGCTGTGTACCAGACCTATTGTATACCCTGCCCTGAGTTTGGCAAGGGAGTACAATAGTGATCTAGGAGTAGATCACTGGACATTGGTCAAAATTATCCTTAGTGGAATAAGGATATGTTTCTCGATTATGGAGGTGACAAAAGGTTCGTCGTAAAGGGTTACGTCGATGCAAGTTTTGACACTGATCCAGATGACTCTAAGTCTCAATCTGGATACATATTGAAAGTGGGAGCAATTAGCTAGAGTAGCTCCATGCAGAGCATTGTTGACATAGAAATTTGCAAAATACTTACGGATCTGAATGTGGCAGACCCGTTGACTAAACTTCTCTCACAAGCAAAACATGATCACACCTCAGTACTCTTTGGGTGTTAATCACATAGCGATGTGAACTAGATTATTGACTCTAGTAAACCCTTTGGGTGTTGGTCACATGTCGATGTGAACTATGGGTGTTAATCACATGGTGATGTGAACTATTGATGTTAAATCACATGGCGATGTGAACTAGATTATTGACTCTAGTGCAAGTGGGAGACTGAAGGAAATATGCCCTAGAGGCAATAATAAAGTTATTATTTATTTCCTTATATCATGATAAATGTTTATTATTCATGCTAGAATTGTATTAACCGGAAACATAATACATGTGTGAATACATAGACAAACAGAGTGTCACTAGTATGCCTCTACTTGACTAGCTCGTTGATCAAAGATGGTTATGTTTCCTAACCATAGACATGAGTTGTCATTTGATTAACGGGATCACATCATTAGGAGAATGATGTGATTGACTTGACCCATTCCGTTAGCTTAGCACTCGATCGTTTAGTTTGTTGCTATTGCTTTCTTCATGACTTATACATGTTCCTATGACTATGAGATTATGCAACTCCCGTTTACCGGAGGAACACTTTGTGTGCCACCAAACGTCACAACGTAACTGGGTGATTATAAAGGTGCTCTACAGGTGTCTCCAAAGGTACTTGTTGGGTTGGCGTATTTCGAGATTAGGATTTGTCACTCCGATTGTCGGAGAGGTATCTCTGGGCCCACTCGGTAATGCACATCACTATAAGCCTTGCAAGCATTGCAACTAATGAGTTAGTTGCGGGATGATGTATTATGGAACGAGTAAAGAGACTTGCCGGTAACGAGATTGAACTAGGTATTGAGATACCGACGATCGAATCTCGGGCAAGTAACATACCGATGACAAAGGGAACAACGTATGTTGTTATGCGGTCAGACCGATAAAGATCTTCATAGAATATGTAGGAGCCAATATGGGCATCCAGGTCCCGCTATTGGTTATTGACAAGAGAGGTGTCTTGGTCATGTCTACATAGTTCTCGAACCCGTAGGGTCCGCACGCTTAACGTTCGTTGACGATATAGTACTATATGAGTTATGTATGTTGATGACTGAATGTTGTTCGGAGTCCGGGATGAGATCACGGACATGACGAGGAACTCTGGAATGGTCCGGAGATAAAGTTTGATATATGGGATAGTAGTGTTTGATCTCCGGAAGGGTTCTGGAATTCACCGGAAGGGGTTCCGGATGTTTCCCAAAATGTTTGGGCACGAGAACACTTTATCTGGGCCAAAGGGGAAAGCCCACGAGGCTTTTGGAAAGTGCAAAAGGAAGTTTTGCGGAGACTAGAGGCTAGACGCCAGGAACCCTGGCGTCTAGGGGGTAGACGCCGGGAACCCTGGCGTCTAGCCCTGGAGTACGAGAAGAACTCTTGCCTTTCGGGTGAAACCGACTTTGAGGAGGCTTTTACTCCAAGTTTCGACCCCAGGGATCAACATATAAATAGAGGGGTAGGGCTAGCACCAAAGACACATCAAGAAACACCAAGCCGTGTGCCGGCAACCCCGTCCCCTCTAGTTTATCCTCCGTCATAGTTTTCGTAGTGCTTAGGCGAAGCCCTGCGGAGATTGTTCTTCACCTACACCGTCACCACGCCGTCGTGCTGCCGGAACTCATCTACTACTTCGCCCCTCTTGCTGGATCGAGAAGGCGAGGACGTCACCGAGCCGAACGTGTGCAGAACTCGGAGGTGCCGTGCTTTTGGTACTTGGATCGGTCAGACGTGAAGACGTATGACTACATCAACCGTGTTGATATAACGCTTCCGTGAACGGTCTACGAGGGTACGTAGACAACACTCTCCCCTCTTGTTGCTATGCATCACCATGATCTTGCGTGTGCGTAGGAATTTTTTTGAAATTACTACGTTCCCCAACAAGGAGAAGGGGGTGGTAGCGGATTTCGGTTTGAGGCCAAGTGGCTAAAGGAGGAAGGGTGCGATTTAGTGGTGGAGGAGGCGTGGAGGAGAGTAAGAGAAGGCGGAGCTGCGGATGTGGCTGCAGCGTTGAATGAAGTGGCTCGAGATCTTTCAAGATGGAGTAAGGATGTTGTGGGTGATTCGGAGAAAAAGTTAAAGGAAGCCAAGCGGGAGCTGGAGAACTGTAGGAAGAAGGCTATTACACCTGAAAGGGTTGCGGAGGAGGTGCGGTTGCATTGCTTGGTGGATCATTTGGAGGAAGTAGTGGACATTAAGTGGAGACAACGGGCTCATGTGTGGTTGCTAAAGGAGGGAGATAGGAACACTAAGTTTTTCTTCAGATATGCCTCAGCGTGGAGGAAGGCCAATAGAATTAGGAGACTTAGAAGGGAGGATGGGGTGGTGGTGGAGGAAGGAAGGGGTTTAACTAACTATGTCATGTCTTATTTTCAGGATCTCTTCACCTCAAATGGCATTGGCCAATATGATGAGCTGCTCCGGGCGGTGCCGGTGAAAGTTACAGGTGCCATGAATGGTACCCTCATGGCTGCTTACTTGGATATGGAAATCAAATCGGCACTTGATCAGATTGGTGACCTCAAAGCACCAGGACTGGATGGTATGCCCGCACTGGTCTTCAAAAAATACTGGTTGTTGATGGGCAAGAACATAATCGAGGAGGTGCGGCATGTACTCGAGGGGGGTGATATGCCGGAGGGGTGGAATGATACCCATGTTGTGCTAATACCCAAGGTGAAAAACCCCTCAGGATTAAGGATCTCCGTCCTATCAGCTTGTGTAATATTTTGTACAAAATTGTCTCAAAAGTGGTGGCCAACCGACTCAAGCTTATTCTGCCGGAGATCATCTCAGACAACCAAAGTGCGTTTGTACCTGGAAGGCTGATAACGGACAATATCCTCATGGACTATGAGATTTCTCACTTCTTGATGAACAAACGGACTGCGAAAGGAGAGTTTGCAGCGGTAAAGGTGGACATGAGCAAAGCCTATGACCGGGTTGAGTGGGCTTTCTTGGAAGCTATGATGTATAAGCTTGGATTCGCGCGTAACTGGGTGAAGCTGGTAATGAAGTGTGTAGTTTCAGTGCGGTACAGCATTAAGATTAATGGCGAGTTATCCCAACAGTTTGCACCATCGAGAGGGCTCTGGCAGGGCGATCCAAGTTCGCCCTATCTCTTTGTGATTTGTGCCGAGGGGTTGTCGGCGTTGCTGAATGAGGCCCAGCAGAGAGGCAACTTTTAGGGCATACGGATTTGCCCAGGGGTGCCTGCTATCTCGCACTTGTTCTTCGCCGATGATTCGGTGCTGCTCATGCGTGTGCGGACGGAGGAAGCTTTGGAACTCCAACACATCCTTTAGGTTTATGAGAGGTGCTCGGGGCAGTGTGTCAACCACGAGAAGTCTGCGGTGATGTTCAGCAAAAACTGCTCAGAGCAAACTAAGTTAAATGTAAAAGGGGCGCTGGGCATACAAAGTGAAGCATACAATGAGAAATATCTGGGGCTGCCGGTGTACATTGGATGATCCAAGCGCAAGGCTTTTGCTTATCTTAAGGACCGGATTTGGAATCATATGCAGGGCTGGAATGAGAGGACCTTGTCTAGGCAAGGAAAGGAAATTCTCGTTAAAGGAGTTGCACAAGCGATTCCAACCTTTGCAATGTTAGTTTTCTACCTCACAAAATCGTTCTACGAAGAGCTCAGTTCTATGATTGCCAGATACTGGTGGAGGCACCAAGATAAAGACAACAAGATCCATTGGATTAGTTGGCAGAGGCTTACACGGTCGAAGGGAAGGGGAGGCCTGGGGTTTCGGGACATACATGACTTCAACATTGCTATGCTGGCCCGGCAGGTTCGGCGTCTGATAGAGCAACCGGAGAGTCTATGTGCGCAGCTTATGAAGGCAAATTACTACCCAGACTGCTCTATACTGGATGCGGTACCGACCTCAAACATGTCATATGCCTGGCGTAGTATCACATACGGCATTGATCTTGTTAAGCGAGGAATGATCTAGCGGGTTGGGGACGGGCATAGCATCCACATCTGGGATGATCCATGGATCCCCCGTGCTTGGTCTAGGCGAGTCATCACTCCTCGCGGGGCAAACCTACTGACAAGAGTCGCTGAGCTCATTGACCCAACATCTGGCAACTGGGATGTGGACCTGGTTAATGAGACGTTCTGGGAAGAGGATGTCAAACTGATCCTCCAAATGCCACTAAGGGACGGAGCCGGTGACTTTCTAGCATGGCATTTCGATCCTAAAGGTGTGTTCTCAGTTAAGCAAGCGTATAAGCTGAAGCGGGCTCTGTCCGAACCTGGGCTTGCACTGGCCGATGGTAACCTGGAGGGAGGAGGGGAGGCAAAATGGAAAAGATTATGGGACATAGCGTGCCCGGGGAAGGTCAAACATTTTATGTGGCGTCTAGCGCACAACACACTGGCCACAAAGGACATTTTGTGTCGGAGGGGTATGGCGATCGAGAATCACAAATGCTTACTGTGCAATGCGAGGCATGAATCCGCTAAGCACCTGTTTGTGGAGTGCCACGAGATAAAGCAGGTATGGCGGGGCCTCGATCTTGAACCTGTGAGATTGAGACTCACGGAATGTGACAGCGCGGACATCACCTTGGATTGCCTCTGGCAAATACCTGAGAAGGATCGGATAGCTATCATCGTCATGTGGTGGCAATGGTGGTCTCAGCGCAACAAGGTTCGAGAGGGAGAGAAGCCGATGGACCACGCGCAGTTTGCCGTGAGGGCTGCATGCACGGCTGTAGAGTATGAAGGGTGTTTCTGCAAACCACCACCCCCACAAAAGAGCACGGTCCGATGGACCCCTCCACCACCGGATATTCTCAAATTCAACGTCGACGGGGCTTTTTAGGAGGATGAATTGCTGGGAGCCTGGGGCGTGGTTGTAAGGACTAATGCAGGCGAGGTGGTGGCAGCGCGGGCTGGCCGTATTGACAATGTTGTTGATGCCTTCGGTGCTGAGCTGAGAGCGGTGGAACAAGCTCTTGAACTTGTGGCGGAGTTGGGAGTGATTCGGCTGGCAGTGGAGATGGATGCCCAGATGCTTGCACAGGCTCTGAACAGACGTACTCCAGATTGCTCGCGGTAAACAGCGGCGATTGAGGATATCAAGGTGCAATCCCGGCTATGGTTCTCTTCATGTTTGTTTGCTCATTGCAAACAAGAGACCAACATGGCAGCTCACCATATGCCGCAATTAGGCATGACTCTCCCAATGGGAGAGGTTTTATTTGCGGATCATGTAATTCCAGCAAGTGTTGCTGACTCTGTTATGGGCGATCTTGCCCTGAATGTTTCGTAATAAAGCTATTTGCTTACCTTAAAAAAAGCTATGGAAATCAAAGCAAATAGAGACCAAAGCTCTGATACCACTTGTAGGATCGAAAGTATGTCTAGAGGGGGGGTGATTAGACTACTTGACAAAATAAAAATATAGCCTTTTCCCAATTTTAAGTCTTGGCAGATTTAAACAACTTAGCACAAGTCAAGTAATTAACCTACACATGCAATTCTAAGAGTATAGCAGCAGAATGTAAAACAATTGCATATGAAGGTAAAGGGAGGAGTTTGAGGGAGCAAACGCAATGTAGACACGGAGATTTTTGGCGTGGTTCCGATAGGTGGTGCTATCGTACATCCACGTTGATGGAGACTTCAACCCATGAAGGGTAACGGTTGCACGAGTCCATGAAGGGCTCCACCCATGAAGGTTCCACGAAGAAGCAACCTTGTCTATCCCACCATGGCCATCGCCCACGAAGGACTTGCCTCACTAGGGTAGATCTTCACGAAGTAGGCGATCTCCTTGCCCGTACAAACTCCTTGGTTCAACTCCACAATCTTGACGGACGCTCCCAAGTGACACCTAGCCAATCTAGGAGACACCACTCTCCGAAAGGTAATAGATGGTGTGTTGATGATGAACTCCTTGCTCCCCAACACTTAGCTCTCTCTCATAGGATTGGATTTGGTGGAAAGAGGGTTTGAGTGGAAAGCAACTTGGGGAAGGCTAGAGATCAAGATTTATGTGGTTGGAATGGAATATCTTGACCTCAACACAAGTGTAGGTGGTTCTCTCTCGGAAAATGTATGTTGGAAGTGTAGGCATGTTCTGATGGCTCTCTCCACAAATGAAGAGTGGGTGGAGGGGTATATATAGCTTCCACACAAAATCTAACCGTTACACACAAATCACCGAACTCGGTGGGACCAAATCATGAAACTCGGTCAAACCGATTTAGTTCAAAATGTGAATGTTAGGATTTTCGATGGGACCGACATGTCAACTCGGTGGAACCGATTCCATTAGGGTTAGGGCATAACGTAATCTCGGTGAGACCGATTACACAAACTCGGTGGGACTGATTTTGGTAATAGGCAAATAGAGAGTTGGTCAGGCAAACTCGGTGGGACCGATTCGCTCATCTCGGTTAGACCGAAACGTTACAAAGGGGAAATAGAGAGTTTGCATTGCAATCTCGGTGGGACCGATCGCTCATCTCGGTTGGACCGAAACGTTACGAAGGGAAACAGAGAGGTTGCAATCCCATCTTGGTGAGACCGAGATCCCTATCGGTGAGACCGAAATGACTAGGGTTTGTGGCAGTGGCTATGTCAAGTGAACTCGGTGGCGCCGGGTAGGAAATTTCGGTGGGGCCGAGTTTGACTTTTGGTTTGGGACATATGTGGATATGAGAAAGCAGTTGAGGGTTTTGGAGCATATCACTAAGCATTTTGAGCAAGTAACTCATTAAGCAACACCTCATCCATTTTTAATAGTATTGGCTTTTCCTATGGACTCAATGTGATCTTGGATCACTAAAAGTAAAATGTAGAGTCTTGAGCTTGAGCCAACATGTGTTCTTAGTATTTTGAGGGGTCCACTTTCTAATCCATGGCATGCCAAACATTGAGCTTTCCTGAAATATTTATCTTGAAATAGCATTAGCTCAATGGGTTATATGTTGTTAGGAATTACCAAAACCACCCAGGGATAGTTGCACTTTCAATAAGACCATTTTTGACACTATGGAAGTGTCAAAATGGTCTTATATTTGGGACGGAGGGAGTACGTATGATAAACTTTGAGGTTCCAATAGCCCATCATGCAATAGTTTCTAAACTTAGGGTTTGGTAATTTTAGTCACTCTAACCACCATCCATGAACAAGCTAATGACACAATGCTATCCTGTAGACCCACGAAGGTGAAGTGATATCCAGTTGAGTTTGCACATCACCACTAGAGAATTACATCACACCATAATATCAAAACATTGAACTAGGTTCAACTTCACATGTCCTTAAGAACATAACAAGCTACTCACAACACATCATATGGATCGATTAATTGATACGAATATATAAATAAAAATCTTAACAAATTAATCTTTCACCAAAAAAATAATAAGCATTAACTACACAGAGTAACCAACACCATAAACTATACCAGCAAAGGATCGGTGGTAAAAGTTCATAGATCAGAATGTTAGGGTTGAGGGAGCTGATGGAGATGACCGCATGATATGTATCCAATGTATCTATAATTTTTGAACTAACTCATGTTACATTTACATAATTTCTTAATGGTTTTGGTGCACTTTTATATGTTTTTTCTAGACTAACCTATTAATCTAGTGTCAGTTCCTGTTTTCTGCATGCCTTTTGTTAAAAAAAATCAATATCTAGGAAGGTCAGAACATCCCGACGATTTAATATGATTTTATGGAATATATGTGATTTTTGGGTGAAGGAACCAACGCAAAATAGTGCCTGGGGGCGCACATGGATCGGTCACGCGCCCCCCCCCTGGTCGTGCCATGGGCCCGTGTGGCTGCCCTGTAAGTCGGTTCGAGTTGTTCTTTCGCTGCAAGAAAGCTAATTTTCGAAGGACACCTCAAAATTTTAGTCTGATCAAAGTTATGAATCTCCAGCTATATAAGAAATGGTGAAAGGCCAAAAAACAACACCAGAAAACAGAGATATAGAGAGAGGAGGTCCAATCTCAGAGGGGCTCCTGCCCCTTCCGGAGCCATGATAGCCAAGGACCATAAGGGAGAACCTCTCCCCATCTAGGAGGAGGCCATGGGGGAGGAAGCCGGAGGGGGATCCTATCTCCCCCCTCTCTCCCGGTGGCATTGGAGTGCCGTCGGGGGAACCATCATCGCGGCTATCGTCTTCATCAACGTCGCCGTCTTCGCCGACATCTTCATCACCTTTCGCACCTCTTTCCAAGGGTTCACTCTCCGGCAACCTACTATAATCCCCTACTTGAACATGGTGTTTGATGTTATGAATTATATTTTGTGTTGTCTTTATTGTGTTTGAGTGTATTATTTTGTCCTACGGGTTAATTAGTGAATTGTTATGGTTTGTTTAAAGTGTTTGTGGTTATGTTATTGTCCTTTGGTGCCCATCATATGAGCGCGCATGTGGATCACATCTTAGGGCTAGTAGTATTTTGACAGGACTATGCATCTAGGGGTAGGAGTAATAGAAACCACCCCTAACCATAGAAATTGATACATACATGATTGAAGGGGGGACAATATATCTTAATGTGATGGTTGGGTTTTACCTTAATTAACTTGTTAGTAGTTGTGGATGCTTGTTAATAGTTCCAATCATAAGTGCATAGAATTTCAAGTAAGGGATGACATGCTAGCAGAGGCCTCTCCCACATGGAAACTTGCAATCGGTTTAGTAACTTAGCTAATTGCCTAGGGACAGTTCCGCACACCATACCACCATTATTCCACACTCGCTATTTGTATTGTATTGTAATATATTGTATCTTTGCTTAGGAAGCACTTATCGTTTATGATTACGTTCTTTGTTATCTTGCAAAACTACCTCTTTATACTTGCAAGATACTTTTATTTATTGTTTCTAGATAAAGAAACGCTCTGTGTACGTAGGGTTGTATCAGTGGCAGATGGAGTTTGAGAGAATATTGATCTTACCTTTAGCTTCCTGTGGGTTTGACACTCCATACTTACCACTTCCATCATTGTGTTTCCTTGCACTTGGGGATTATAACGGTGCTGATGAGGATGTTGATGGAGATGATAATTCTAGTGATGATAGGATCTGGAATGATAGTCAATGTGAGAGAATAGAGAGAGAGAGGTTTAGTTGCATGTAGAATCACTCCCTTGTCTCCCTAATCAGAACAAATCCTTATTACTATTATTGTTGTTATTATTATTATTAGCATATATTGATTATTGATATCTTCTAAGCTATAAGTTCATTTTTTAAACTGTTCTATATTTTTTGAAATCCTAACGAAAAGACCTTCTAAACAAGACCATCATTGGATATATTTTGAACGTGTTTGAATTTTTAGACCTGCAAAAAACTTGTTTGAATTTCACTATTGACAAATTGATTCAAATACATTTCACAAGTTTCACGAATTCACAAGTGATAACAACTATTTCAGAAAATGATTTAGTCATTTCAGAAATGATTTTAATTGTTTCAAAAATAAAAATGATTGAGATATACTCCCATCTGTTCCATAATGTAAAGCCTATATATTTTTCTATAAGTCAAACTTTACTAGGTTTGGCCAAGTTTAGAGATAGAACCATCTATATCTATAAAGCCACACATATATAATGTGAAAATACATGTGAGAGTGTACCCAATGGTGTGAATTTTGTGTTGTAGATGTAATTAATTTTCTCTAGAAACTTGATCAAAATTTGTAAAGCTTGTTTTTTAGAAGAAAAAAAAATCTATAAGCACTGCATTATGAAAATGGAGGAAGTATGTTGTAAATATATACCAACAAGTGAACTAAAATATATACCAACACTTTTATATTACAGGACAGAGGGAGGGTGAAATAGGCACTGAAATGTTTGAGATATATGCTTCGGAAATATTTCAAATAACTGAATTATGTAATATGCGAAATACTAAAAGAAAGTGAAACTGATACAAATACTGAAATAAGTGAAATGTGCAACATAACTTTTTTTTTGTGCGGAGAAGATGAATGAGATCCATTCCAACTCACAGTCACGGAAAGCGGCCTAGGCCACTTATTTTAGTGGGAAACCAACGCCGTTAGAAAACCACCATTGGCCCCTTCTGCGCAGACCACCACGCGCACAAGCACAAGTCGACGACCAAAAACAGAGGAAGAAGAAGAAAAGGCAAAGGCCTCCAAGATCTCGGCTCCGAGAGAGATCTGAGAGAGAGGTGCTTCGGAGATGCACGACTTCTGCTTCACGATCCCCTACGGGTTCGCGGTCCTGGCCGGCGGCCTGCTGGGCTACCTCCGCCGCGGCAGCACCGCCTCACTGGCGGGCGGCGCCGGCGTGGGCGGGCTTCTCCTCCTGGCAGGGTTCGTCAGCCTCAAGGCCTTCGAGAAGCGCCGCAACTCCTACCTCGCCCTCGCACTCGAGACCCGTACGCTCCGTCTCCCTTCCTCCAATTTCAACTGCGCATTTAATTGTATGCTTTCTAATTCATCACAAAAGAAAAGAAACGGATAGCTGCACGGTGTCGAGACTACTCCGCCATTTTCTTGTTTCTGTATCTTCGGATCATACTGCCATTCAGAAGAAGGAAAAATGTATTTGTCATTGATGGTGGATGATACGTCACTGGTTAAACTAGTGCGAAGTGGGCCGGGCGTCATGGGAGTTATGCGATCTCCATGTGAATGGAATTACTAATAGAGACGGTGGTTTCCAACATTTTGATTTGGTTAGGATCAGGACTTTGTGGTTATTGCGCATGTAGGAAATTGGACTAGAGATTTCTGTCCTGATGTCAGTGAAAATTGGTGCCACACGAAACGCAGAACCGGTCCTGACATGCATTCAGACGTGCTTGGGCACTACAAAAATTATAAATGGAGTAGTTGTATTTCTCAGCATAGTAGCCATTTTCATTTAGGACATGGCAAGAGCACTTCTTGTTGACATACGCATGGTTCCAGTGTGGTTATAATAGAATGCATTGCTGTAAAATGCTCCCTTCAAAGTTTCAGTTAATTGCATCGGTGTATCATAACATTAAAGGTGAATAGACTTTACTGATTGGGACTTTGAGCATAGTCAACGGAATGATCAGAGAGCAGGGCGCTGATTGCCTTCCTTGGCATTGTAGCTTGCTCACTTGCCTGGGTCCTGTAGTGTCTGAATACCTGGTTACCAGGTTAATTCGTTATATCCATCATTCTTTAATGGAATGTGTGTCAATGTGTACCTGTAACCTGCGGTACCTTGTCTCGTGTAGGCATGTAGATACTGGCTTATTGACATTGATCCTTCTAAATTTTATCTTGATGTTTGATATTTGGATCCACTTTAATGTGAATGGGTTACTTGTAACTACAAATTTTGAGACTCATTAGCAAAGCATCTCTTGGGATTGTAGGTTTCTAACTCAATGAGCTTTGCTTTCACATCTGTGCTGGAATGCTTTGAGCATATCGTCATATCTTCCTTTCACAGAACTTTAACTGGAACATTGTTTGCTCTAGTAGAAAAGTAACACAGGTTATTAGTGCTGAATTCTTAGTCCGACATGTTAACCATCAATTCTTGAATCCGGAAATAAAAGGGAGTCCTCCCCCTTAGGAATGGGGAAGGTTATGCAAGAAATGTACCTACTCTTGTGGGCTTGCCTGAAACATGAGTCCTTGATCTGTTGTTTCTGCTCTAACCGTGCATTTATTTTGGTGTGGAACAGTTTGCGCACTGGCCTTGACCTTTGTTATGGGGCAAAGATACCTTGAAACTTCAAAGATAATGCCGGCTGGTGTCGTTGCTGGCCTCAGGTAACTTCATTTCCTTTTTCTTTTCCAACCATGCACCCCCACTGGATTATACAACGTTGTGCATCTGGTAGCACCATGTGAAGAACTTTCATATATTTCATTTATGTCGCTGTTGTGAACACAATATGCATCTCTGACAGAGCTAATTTGTTCACCGTCACAGTGCTCTGATGTCGGCATTCTATCTGTTCAAAATTGCTACCGGCGGCAACCATTTCTCGCCAAAGAAAGAGTAGGCCAGACGTTGCTTGGCCAAACCCAAAGACCATATGGCATATTGTGTTCTGCATTCGAATTGTAACTTGACTGATGTTCTATGTTGTGCTTGCACCTTTGCTCAAATGTTTTGTATGTGGACCTGGAAAGTATTCACCATGTAAATGAACTAACATTTCAATTGTGCTTCGTTGAGGCGCAAACTTGTCTTAGTTGCCTGTTGTCATTGAGCAAAAGTAAGTACTCCTAATTTCTTGTTCTTCGGTTAATCATGCAGAATTGATGTCTGGATCATGGTGTGTGATGTGATAAGTTACACGGCTTAAAACTTCTACGTAGGCCCCCTGCAACAGCTTTGGAGGGTTTTTTTTTTTTGGAAAGGAACTTCATAAATCAACCATGATGATTACATTCAGAATCAACAATGCTAGCTATCACCATAGGGAGTTTCGGAGTCAACATGTTGTGCGTTGTTCCGATCGACCTATACAAGCAAGGGGTGACTCGCCACATTCGCGTGCCTACTGATCTCATAGCTTGACTAATGTTTCTTTCTTGAGCTTTGGAGGTTGAAGACAATGCGCCAGGTAACCAACCAAGGGCTAGTTCTTTTCGGCGATTCACCCAGAATCGCCCCCTCCCTAGCTTATCCCAGAATCGTCACTCCATATTTTTTTTACAATCCTATCTAGTTAAGGTCTAATTAGCTGGGATTGTAAAAAAAAACATATGGAGTGGTGATTCTGGGGAGTAAATAGCATAAAACTACTAGTTTACAGGTTAGGGTTCTAAAAAACTACCACTTTTTAATTTTTCTCAGAAAGCTACCAAACGCGCGGTCCGCTGTTTCAAAAAACCCAAACCCGCGGTGACTAGCGATTTAACCGTTTTTCTGACGGATTGGGCCCACATGCCAGGCCACCTGGCCACGCGCGCTCACGGCGCGGCCGTTGATGGCCGTTAGCTGACGCGGTCCGGTCGGAACCACTCTCTCGCTCCCCCTCCTCTCCACCTCCTCTCCCCCGCAGTGACCTAGGTGGGCGATGGCGGCGGCGCAGCCAAATGTCGTCGGCGGCGAGCTATTGAGCCAAGGTGGCACCGGCCAGGAGGGCGGTCGACAGTCAGAGGTGGACAAATGGCTAGGCAGCTCGAGCTTCCCGGCGCAGCAGTCGCAGCAGCCATCACTGCCCGCGGCTCCTGTGGTCCGCTGAGCTCAGATTCGGAAGTCCGCGCGGCCAGGGCAGTGGCAAAGCGCATCCACGCTGATCCAGCAGGCGGCCACCATTGGGCGTCGTCCTTTGGTGGAGTGAGGTAAACACTGTTTGTTCTTAGCATGCTACTGTATTTTTGGGTGCTTTAGTTCAAATTAGAATTAGAGATAGTAATTGTTTGTTCTTGGCATGCTACTGTATTTTATTGGTTAAGTCAGTGTAGAAGAAAGTGCATTTGGTTAGTTCATTTGGTCAGTGCATTCACTGTAATTAGAAGAAAGTTCAGTAATGTTCAGTGACTTAAAAAACGGTTGTTTGTCAATTTAATCCTACAGCTTAGATGAAGAGATTTGGGACTTGAGGCTACATTTCCAAGGAATAGATAATATGGAGAAAAAGTATTCAGTTTCCTCAGATATCAGTTATCTGACCATATTAGCATTGGTTGAGTTGGAGGGCTATGGCATGGATGCATTTCTGACATATGTAAAGGAAGAGGGAAAGGGGCTGGAGGGTGTGGAGGCCCTGAATAGTGAGGAGGCATTAGAGGAAATGCTTGACTTATTTGTTGATAATAAGGTACTGAACATCAGTGTCAGAAAAGCTACTGATCCAAGCCCAGCAGATGAGGAACAGATCCCCATTGATCATGATGGTGATCCTGTTGTTTACAGAGTTTCACAAGGTGTTCTGTACCCTGCCTCTAATGCTAGTTTGCCAGCTTTAACCCCCGATGAGCCCTACATGAACACACAGCAAAGCAGCAATTTTAACAAAGGGAAAACGGTTGTGGAAGAAGAAGATGTGGAAGAAGAAGATGTAGAAGAAGAAGCAGATGAAGAAGAAGAAGATGTACCAGAGGAAGAAGATGAAGTTGAAGATGACAAATCATCTTCAGATTTTGAGTTCTTTAGGGGTGATTACAGAGGGGAGAAAATTTCTTACAAAGCTTGGTGTAGGGGTGAAGATGAGGCTGGCACTGATACTGCAGAGCACTTTTGTGCAGCTAACTCAGAACCTTCTGAGTTTTGGGAGGAAGAACCAGTTGTTTCTGAAGATGAAGTAGTAGAGGATCCTGCTGTAACTACAAAAGCAGCCAAAAAGCTTAAGCCAGTTAGAAAACCTGGCCCAACTAGCAAGTCTCACAGTGAGCCTGAGCACATCAAGTTTGAAGATTATGTCCCTGAAGCTGATGAGTACTGTTTTCCAGGTGATTTTGGCATAAGTGATGAAGATGATGCACCAAGGCTGCCATCTGGAAGGAAGAGTAGGAAGAAGCAGAAGAAGGAGAGGATATGGTATGATCCATCAAGGCCTGATGCACATGAGCAGTTTGCAATGCATTTGTGCTTTGAAAATGTAGTTGAGTTCAGAGAAGCACTTAGAAATTTTCATGTGAGGACTCTTAGGAATTTTGAGTATCACAGAAATGAACCAACTAGGGTTATTGCTTGGTGCTCTGACAGAAAACATGGTTGTGAGTTTTACATAGTTGCCTCCAAGATAGCTCATGAGGCAACTTTCAGTATCAAGAAGATGAACCTGGATCACACTTGTGGAGCAAGTGGAGAGAACACAAAGGTGACAGTCAATTGGGTTGCTAAGGTTTGTGAGGATACAGTCAGATCCAACCCTGGAGCTGGTGTTGACACAATTATGTCATACACAAAGAAGAAGTTTGGTGTGCATGTGCCTAAAAGCTTGGCATATAGGGCAAGGAAGCAAGCAGTTGAGGTTGTGCAAGGAGATCACAAACTCCAGTATCACAGAATAAGGGACTACCTGCAGTGTGTGCTAGATACTAACCCTGGCAGTAGGTGCATAGTAACAACACATGAGGACCCACTTAACCCAGCTCCTACCCCAAGGTTTCACTATATGTTTTACTGCTTGTTTGCATGCAAGGAGGGTTTTCTGAATGGATGCAGGCCATTTATAGGTAAGTATTCAGAAATTTATATGCTTTTTAAACATTGATGTACTTAGGCACTCATGTTATCATGTTAGCAGGTCTGGATGGTTGCTTCATCAAGCTAAGCACTGGTCAGCAGATATTGGCAGCTACAGGGAGGGATGGCAACAATAACATCTTCCCAATAGCTTTTGGTGTTGTTGATAAGGAAGAGATAGACAGTTGGACATGGTTTCTCACACAGTTGAGAACAGTCATTGGAACTGGCAATAAGTTTGGCAAATACACAATTATGTCTGACAGGCAGAAGGTATTGTTCTGAACCTAGTCTTTACATTTGCCTTTACATTTGCCATGAGTAAAATGTTATTTAGTAGATGAGTAACACTTAAGATTACCTTACATTGAACAGGGATTGTTGAATGCAATAGATGATGTATTCCCTGACTCTCCACAAAGGTTTTGTCTTAGACATATTTATGCCAATTTCCAATCTGCTAGTTTCAGAGGAGAGGAACTTAAGAAACATGTAGATCAGGCTGCCTATTCCTTTACCAAACATGGACATGATTTAGGCATGGAGAATTTGAAAAAAGAAAGTTTAGAAGCTTGGCAGTGGTTTTCACAGATACCAGAGCATACCTGTGCTAGGTATAAAATGGACACTGTGTGCAAAACAGACCTGGTAGTAAACAACCTTAGTGAGGTTTTCAATAGAATGATATTGGATGTTAGGAACAAGCCAATCAGGACTATGTTAGAGGGCATAAGAACAAAGCTGATGATTAAGTTTCAGAAGATCAGAGAGAAGATAGAGACATGCAGATGGGAAATCACACATACTTATTCAGAGATTTTAGAAGAGGGGAAGAAGTGGGCTAAATATTGTGAAGCATACATGGCAGGGCCAGGGATATGGCAGGTCACAAGTAGCTCTGAAAACACATATTGTGTTAATTTGAACAATGAGACCTGTGACTGTAGGAGGTGGGACATGACAGCTATCCCCTGCAGTCATGCCATTGCTGCAATGTAGAAAGTGAAGATACACCCTGAAGACTATGTTTCTGTTTTTTTCAAGAAACCCATGTATTGTGAAACATATAAGCACATAATATTCCCTGTGCCAAGTCCTGACCATTGGCCTCATACACCTGGTGATGATATTTCTCCCCCTGTGTTTAGAGAAAAGAAAGGAAAAAACAAACTGCCAGGAGGAAAGGCCTTTTTGAGGTGCCAGCTAAAAAGGATACCTCTAGGATTGGTACAGTGACATGCAGCAACTGCAAGAAGCAAGGGCATAGGATCAACAATTGTGGTGTCCCTTTGAAACCTAAGTTCCATATGAGGCTGAACAAGCACCAGGTATGTCCATTCATTCCATTGTTACATTCATTGCATTGTTACATTCATTTCATTTGTAGGAAAATAGTTCTAACTAATATTGTTGTGTAGGAAAATAGAGCAAACTACTCTGAGGCTGGTTCTTCAATGGCTGCAACTGCACAAAGGCCACCAAGGGTACATGCTGCCTCTGCACCTGCACCAACTCCTCGTCCAACAACAACTGAGTCAACACAGATAACTTCTAGGTCAAGGAAGAGGGAAGCACCAGCTACAACAGCAGCACCACCACCTCTCAAGAAGAGCAGGACCAACACCTCTTCTGAAATAGTAGTACCACCTCCCAAGAAGAAGAACACAACTATTTATGGCAATGGATCAAGGTCTTCTCCAGCAAAGAACACCAGGTCATCAAGGTCTTCTCCAGCAAAGAACACCAGGTCATCAAGGTCTTCTCCAGCAAAGAACACCAGGTCATCAAGGTCTTCTCCAGCAAAGAACACCAGGTCAGCTGCTGCCAATAGAGATGGCACTGGATCAAAGAGGGTCAGGAAGCCATCTAATAGGCTGAAAGATTACTTTTATGCAAGTGGTAACTAGCTGAAGTTGTTGAACTCCAAGTGCTTGATACTGTTTGATTTGGTTTGTAATAACATTGCCTCACTAAGTACTTGATACTGCACTGTTTGATTTGGTTTGTAATATGGTACTGTATGTGGATTCTGCACTTGTTTGCAACTTCATTTCATCTGTAACTTTTATCTATATGTGGATTCAACACTTGATATACACCTTACAGATAGAAACATAGATAGAAAGATAGTCTCATAGATAGTCTCATAGATAGAAAGATAGATCTCTAGAAACATACATAGATAGATCTCTAGATAGATAGATAGTCTCATAGATTACATAGATAGATAGTCTCATAGATTACATCAAAATCTCACAAAAACTACCAAAACTCTCTCTCAAATTGACTTACAGATAGAAAGATAGATAGCTAGATCAGTCATAGCGCTCAAAGAAACGGACCCACTTGGCCCTAGTTGCTGGATGAGGAGCCATGACTGCCCTAATCCTTGCCCACCTAATTATCTCCATGAATGATCTTCCCCTGCCTCCAGTGAAAACCAGCTCTAGTTCTTCATCATTGCACTTATCCAGTACCTTGTTGGCGAGTCGGCGGTTGAACTCCTCTTGCCGCTCATCCTGGGCCGCCTCTAGGGCCCTCTGCCTGCGCCTCCTCCTCCTCCTCTGTGCAGCTGCTGCTGTCCTAACCTCCACAGCCTCCCCCTCTTCCTCTGTGACATCTCCCATGTCAGGATCCATCTGTAGGGTTTCTTTTGGGTGGCGGCTGGTGGAGTCACTGGGAAAGGGTGGGGGTGGGGAGGGGTTTATATTGAGAGATGGATGGGGGTTGGGTTTAGTAGGCCTAGGGTTGCATTTGGTCAGAGAGTAGTGGGCCACTAAGCCCAATTACCCACAGAAATAATATATGTACGCTAACAAATAACATATAAAAGATATAAGATCAAGTTGAACACTTAATAGCATAAAAGATCCACAACTTAGTAGCATAAGAGATCCATTTCCACTACTTAATAGCATAGGTGATCCAATACAACACTTAATACCATAGGTGATCCATTACAACTTAACAACATAGCAAATAAGGTTCTTACACTAGGTTAAACTTCACATTCCCCCAAAATGTACACCCATAATCACTTGAAGTCATGCCAGGCCACATCCTTATATAAAGGCCTTTGGATGTACTTACTTCACCAACATATCACAGCAAGTTCAAGACTCAAGGATGGCCTTGATTTGCTCTAACTTCTCCTTGCTGCCATACCCTTCTTTCAGCAGCTCAGCAACAACAAGCTCAAGCTTTGCCTTCTCCTTCTTAAGAACATCTCTGTCAACTTCAACATCCTTCATAGCCTTCCTGGTGTTCCTGATGATATCAGCTTGGCTCTGCAAAATGCACCTCTGCTCTTTTGCAAGTTTGAGCTTTTCCATCTGCACCTCCAACATGGCTTTCTCCTCTAGCTCCTTCTTCTTCTCAAGTTCTTCCTCCTCCACTTGTTTCTGGTGCATCTTCTTGTCCACCCTACCATCCTGCCAATCAAACATCTTGGATACATCATCAACAAGCTTGGTGTACTCAATGCAAAGCTTGTCATTTTCAGCCCTAAGCTTGGCCAACTCCCTTTCATGTTCACTCTTAAGCCTGGCCAACTCCTTCTCAAACTTCTCCTTGTCCTGTACCCTTCCAAAGTTCTGTTCATGGAATATCTCCCATAGCTTGCACAAACATCTCTGAAGAACAGTTGGCCAAGGCCCATCAACCCACTCTACAACACCACAATTCACACCATTTTCCTGCATTTATAAATGTGATAAGTTATTACAAATGGACTAGGAGCTTATTTCAGTTCCATGATTAACTTGTATATACTTGATAATTTCTAACAATGAATAACATAAATGAGATATGATAAGTTATTATAATGCCATGATTAAGTTTCCAAAGTAACAAAAATACATAGCAGAAAAATGTTTATTGGCATCATATCAAACAAAGTGCTGCATCATATCAATCATCAGTGACCATACATAGCAGAAAAGTTTATTGCCATCTAACCTGGACTGGCCAGCCATAGAAACGCCTTCCTGTTAAAGGCCCTTCAAAAGCAACACGCTTAATAGGCCTCATTTGATGCAGAATGCACTTGGGATGAGCAAGCTCAAGTTGGCCATAGAAAAGGGGCTCCACAGTGGTGTCTGGTTCCTCCTGCAACCAAAATAACCAGCAAACACTAGTTTCAATCTGCACTCAACACCAGAATATACTTGCACGCTTCATTAAACATGAACACTAAAAAAATCCCCAACTCAGCATGAACCCTAACACTGTACTGAGATGAACCCTAGCTTACATCAATCCTACAATCAAACCCCAGCCTCACTATTGAACAAGAATCCTACAACACCAACACTACACTTAGCAAGATCCATGGCGGTAGCCTAGGCCTACTCGGCCTACTAGCACCTAACCCTAACCCTAGGTGGCAAAGAACTTACCATAAGTCCCATGTCCATGCTGACGACCTCGCAGTCCTCCTCCGAGCTAGTTTCCTCGTCGTTCCAGGAAGGCATGGTGGCAAGGAGGTCAACGACGAGCCACCTCAAAGACGGCGAGCGGCGGCGAGCTCGTACTGGAGCAGGGGAGTGAGAGCAGGGGAGTGAGAGCAGGGGAGTGAGCGAGCAGGGAGAGAGTGAGTGAGCAGGAGCGACCGACCGAGGGGGTTTATTTACCCCGTTCCGACCGGGCCGCGTCGGCTAACGGCCGTCAACGGCCGCGCCGTGAGCGCTTGGCCAGGTGGCCTGGCATGTGGGCCCAATCCGTCAGAAAAACGGTTAAATCGCTAGTCACCGCGGGTTTGGGTTTTTTGAAACAGCGGACCGCGCGTTTGGTAGCTTTCTGAGAAAAATTAAAAAATGGTAGTTTTTTAGAACCCTAACCTGTAAACTAGTAGTTTTATGCTATTTACTCGATTCTGGGAGAAGCTGGGGAGGGGGGTGATTCTGGTAGAATCGCCAAAAAAAATTGGCCCCAACAGCCTAGCTAGGCACTATTGTTTTCGACTGCTTTGCCTATTGGTGGTCCATAACATTTTCCTGTGTGGCTGATCCGATATGTGCACAGTTGCCATCACAAAGACGATGAGGCTGTTTCAAGTGGTCCATTGTCAAGGTTGCTGTAAAAATGAAGAGACGATGAGCAGTAAGATTGTGTGCATTATTCGTTGATTACAGTTACATATTTAATATGCCCTGAAGGGGCGACAGTTACAAGAGAGGGGGTGCGATTGTGAACGCGACTGTTTACAAGAGAGCTTACGGGAACTGTTGTGCACACGACCATTGCACGATGGCTCATCTAGCGGTGTGCTGCTGTCTGTTGCCATGCATGGATGGCCTTATTGGATTTGTCATTCAAGAATCGTGTGCATAGTGTTGTGCGCGTATCAGTGCTCGTGCTTAGAATGAGGGAAGAATTCCCCTTAACAAGTACTCTTGATCTATAAACGATCTTACAGTAGTTTACAGAGGGAGTGTTCCGTGCTAACAAAGTTTTCAACATATCCCTTAATCTACGCATCTCCACGCATCATATCTTGAAAAAGCTCTTCAAAAATCCGTGGGAAAAATGTGCTCGATGTGTTGTTAAAACTTCTTCAAACTCAGTGAGAAACACACACAAAAACGATACATTATATAATGGTTATTGCCTCTTTGATAACTCGCGTGGAAAAACCTTTCAATAAATATGCCTTATATGCTTCCTTCAAAAACTCTGGTGGAAAAAGTATGTAGTATGACATAAAATCTTGCGTAGAACCTTGAGAGTAGTAAGTTAAAAAAAGATCCTTGAGAGTAAGTAATCTATATCTATTATTAAAAGGAGGTGATATTCTTGGTTTCGTTCCGCTTCAATTAATTTTACCTACGCTATTTGGTTTCATTACTTGCCACCTGTTTTGGCCCAACAGAGGAAGCCCACCTGACGGTGCACTGTGGCCCACATTTGGAGAGCTGGCAAAAAATAAAATAGCCGTTGACAGGGCTCGATCTCATAACCCGCCAACCGACCACATATAGTTTGCCCAATTGACCCGTCTAGAGATATGAGAGAATTTTTTTTCTTCCATTGCAACGCACAGGCCTTTTTGCTAGTAAGTTCATAAAGTTTAAACAAGCGTGGAGATTATGGACTTTTAAACAAGTGTATGCAAAATCTGCAAAGCTTCACAAAAATGAGCAAACTGGGACGTCCATGGGGTCGGCATGCACCATGACCTCGGGCACAGGTCCTGCCAGCTGTCGCTGTCGCCAAGAGGAGCGCCAGGGGCAGCGCCAAGCACAGCGATAGCAGCAGAGTCTACAACGGATAATCATCCCCAACAAGTTCCAATAGTTAAAAGAGGAGCAGCAGCAAAGATCAAATAACGAAGCAGAAGCAGAACCCAGTCTCAGACACAGCAAACCACGTACATAAACACATAACCTCAAGCACACAGATAGGAGATAGTTCAAACATATAAACCACCCACATAACACACTTTAGGTTGCAGTCATACAAGTTCATAAAAGAGGGGAATGATCCAGCACCAACAAGGGAAACAAGACCAATCTTTATTCGTGTAGTAGCGAGATGTGGGGCCGATGGCAGCAGGTCAAGACCATGCTGGATGCTTAGTCATCGTAGTTGTGGCGGCGATGGTGGTGGTGCTTCTCGTAACGTTCCTTCTTCTCATCATCAGAGTCATCGCGCTTCGCGTAACGGTTCTTCTTCTCATCATCAGAGTCGTCATCCTGTAAAGAAGCAGCACGAAATATTTAGGGTCGATGAGAAAGATCTGATTATAACATTACAGGAAGCATAATGTTTGTCTGCTTCAAGAAGTGCACCAAAAAAAGGGAAAATAATACAGCAAAAAGGTGGTACAAGCAAGATTGCAAACAATACTCCTATTGCTGAGGGCTATGGCACAATTTTTTTATCTTAAATATACAAAGATTGCATTTACTCAAGTACACAGATGATAAGTTATCAAATGTACGATAAGTATGGGTCATAAGATTATTGCATTCTTAAAGCTAGGTGTTCAATCTTAGACGACTAACCATTAGTGTGATTGTCACTAATTTGTTTAGCTACATTTCTGACAAATTCTTCTGGGAGACAACGATAGCATATATACCAGACTAATTTACAACCATATCAGTATTTAAGTAAATGATGAATTTACACAACAAAAAAGTACTCCCACATAGAGTCAATCACTACTGTCAATCAAATAATCAAAAGAAACACCACATGTAGAATCAATCAGTGTTGTCAATGCTCAAAAGTAACATTACACTAACTCAATTTTTAGTAGACAAGTGAGCACATGAGCATGCTTATTGAGTACTGGGAACAAGAAAAAATTCCCAGTGCACTAAGCATTTCAATGGACCGGCTGAACAGAACCGTTCATGTTAGCATAACAACTGTACTATTCAGCAAAACATTTTTCGCTTTCCAGCATTTAAATTTACTATATGTGCAACTCTTTTATTTCTTGACCACATATAAAGCATGAATTCTAAATTGTGCATTGGCATGCTAACTCTAACCCCTTTCAAAACCCATGAACTGTTGTCACTTGTCAGCTAACGACATGTAGTTGAATGGCAAGAAATGGTTGTATCCATCATCTCCCACCTGCTGCAAGACACAATTACAACCACGCCAACAAGTAATAATCATCTAACCTTTCCTTGACCACTCACTAAACAAGTTAATCACAACAAAATGCATAGGCACAAAACAGTAAACACACGAGAGCAGGAGCTTACATGATCCTTGACAATTCAATAAACAAGTTAATTGTAACAAAATCATATGCTCAAACAGTAACGGAAACGGGCAGGAGCTCACCTGCTTCTTGCGGCCATAGTTCCCCTGGCCATACCCACCACCATATGAACCCTGGGTCTCCTCTCCATACGGCTTGGGCTTCTGGTACCCACCAGACCCATAGGCACCTTCATCCTCGCCTTGCACCTTCCTGCCAGATCCATACCCAGAACCACCATAGCCCTCCTCCTCAGTCTTCCTCCCGCCATACCCAGCGCTACCGTACTCCTCTCCCCCTCCCTGGGGCCTGCTTCCGTACCCCGACCCATAGCTCTCCTCCACCTGCGGCTTCCTTCCGTACCCAGAGCCATACTCGGATCCGCCGTAGGTCTGCTCCACCTGCGGCTTGGACCCGTATCCGGAGCCGTAGCCCTCCTCCGGCTGCGTCGCGTTCCCGTACCCAGATCCGTAGCTCTCCTCGGCCTGCGGCTTCCTCCCGTAGCCGGAGCCGTACCCGGACCCGTAGGCGGGCTCCTCCTGCTGCTGCGGCTTCCGGCCGTAGCCGGATCCGTAGGTGTCCTCCTCGGAGCGCTGGGGCTTGGACCCGTAGCCGGAGCCGTAGGCCGGCTGCTCCTCCTGCTGGGGGCGGAAGCCGTAGGCCGGCTGCGGCTTGGATCCGTAGCCGGAGTCGTCCTCCTCGCCCCCGCCGCCGTAGGACGGGCGCTGCTCCTCCGCCTGGGGGCGGAAGCCGTATGCGGGCTGGGGCTTGGGCTTGGGCTTGGGCTTGGATCCGTAGCCGGAGTCGTCGTCCTCGCGGCCGTAGGAGGGCTGCTCGTTCTGGGGGCGGAAGCCGTAGGCGGGCTGGGGCTTCTGGTGGTGGGCGTAGGGGGAGGGCTCCTCGGCGGCGTAGTGGGGCGCGTCGTAGGAGGTGGAGGGGGCGGAGCAGGGGTAGCAGGTCTCGTCGGAGGGCGGGAGCGGGCGGCCGAAGGTGACGAAGAGGTCGTAGCCGCCGCCGTAGGGCGTGGAGTCGAACTCGTCGAAGTCGTCCGGCTCGTCGCGGGACCTCAGGTTGTACGCGGTCGCCATGGCTTGCTGCTGCGCTGGTGCGGGATCGGGGCGGAGATCGGGGGAGGGGGGGCAGGAGCGGTGTGTGACCTGGGAGTCCACAGGGCGCGCGTGCTTATGCTGCGGTGCGATGGGAGGGATGCGATCGATTATTAGCGCGTCGGCGACGTGTGGGGGTGAACGCGAGATCTGTGGGAGTCGCGGGGTGCACGTGGTGAGTGGCTGGGCGGTGGGACTGGCCGACTGGGGGTGACCGAGACACCGGGCGAAGACGGGCAGCCGACAGGGCACGCTGGACGCGCGGCACCGGGGGAATGGAGGATCCGGCTTGCCTGGTCTCTTCCCATCGTGATCTGCCCCCGCGACAAATTTGATAAATTTAACCTCAAAACGAAAGTATTTCACAAACTAAAATGCTTTTAAAAATATTTCACACTGCTGACCCTTTTGTGTAGCACCCGATAACGAGGCGCTGCACTCTACTGTGCAACTCCTTAGAGCTAGGCGCTGCATAATGTGACGCCTAAGTGTTAGGCGTTGCACAGTAGAGTGCTGCGCCTTGCTGTCAGGCGCTGCACATTAAAGGTCAGCCGGATGAAATACTTTCAAAAACAGTTTAGTTTGTGAAATAGTTTCGATCTAAGGTCAAATTTGTGCCTTTTGCCCCCGCTCGCGACGGGTGAAAACGGCACGTTCGGCTGCCGCGCCCTGGCCTGGGTGACCGCGTCACAAAAATCATGTGGCCGCGCACCGGGTAATAAGCTGACTGTCGTGTGTGTTTACCGTGATTTTTACTGGAGAAGACTCACCAAAATGTATGGGAGTGAGTATAGGAATTAGGACCCATGTACCAACGTGCACACTCTTGGAGTTGATCAGGGGCGACAGGCCAGTCCCGGCTGCGAGGCCAATAGAGACCATTCGCATGCTCCATGCGCGACGAGCCGCTGTCCGTCATTCATCGCGAATAGATTGTTGTGGACTGGTGGTGATGGTCTACTGCCACCCCGTCTCCTCTCCGCCAAACGTAATTTTCTCATCTATGCATGATTTTTACTTCCTCTGTTCACTTTTATAAGATCTTTAAGACAATGTACAAAACAGTCCATTTTGAGTTGTCTGAAATGACTTACAAAAGTGAACGGAGAGAGTATTTTTCTTTAGGACCGACTTAACCAAGCATGACAATCATGAACGACTTGCATAGCAATTTATGTTGGCTAAGGATGGCAGGTTTAGTTGACAAGCATGACAAATCTGCCATCCTCACAACAATATAAATTGTCATAAAAAAACTTCCATTCTACCATGCCCTCCCAGGGAACATCCGTTTATTTCATATGTCGTCCTATTACCTAGGTGACCTTAAATATTTCTAACTAACAGGACAATTATAGAAAACTAATATAAGTATAGTTTTATCTAAAAAGAGCAATTTGCTATATTCAATAAAACATTTTCTTTGGACTAATATAAGTATAGTTTTATCTAAAAATCATGATAATGGCAATACCACTACTCCAGGAGCAACTCAACTACCTGAGCACCAGTATTATAAATAAGGTAAATCTGGGCACATATAGAAAACAAGGAAATGTGGCAACATATTCTACTCTTCCTTGCCACCTAATTTCAGGGGTAAATGCATAGAGTTCATGTTGCAGCAAAGGATCAATTAGCAGCACCCTATTCTATGGAATATTTATTTTTGTACACTTGTTACAGCAAAAAAATAAAGAGAGAGAGAGAGAGAAGAATCAACACTGCTGCTGTAAAGAATAGTGATTTTAGCACAAACAGCAGAGATTTTCTTTGGAAATCTAACTGCCAATTCAGACAAATTTGCCATGGTGTGATATACACAAGGCCTGGCCACGGTGCCTCTTGATGCTCAAGGTGAACGTATCAATAGCATCTTTCTGTTGAATAAACATGAATCATCCAACTTTGGCTGGAAAACTAAAGACATATAACTAAACAAAGGAGGATCCCATTCTACCTGGCACGCTGACTCTGAAATCTCAACTTTGTTATGACATTGCCCAACATCACTATTTTGGACTAACTGTCCTGGAATTTTTCTTCCTTTTTCCTTCCTTTTGATTTGCTTGATGGATGTGTTTATTTTTTGGACTGTCTTCCACCCAATAGATGGACTGAAGCAGTAATGCTCGGCAGATTTCTGCCAGCCTCACTGGAAAATTTACAGCTGTCTTTGGAGGGTAAAACGACCAAAATCTCACCTTTTCCATCATCGGCAAGCATTTCTTGGAGCTATACAAAGAATGGTATAGTTACAGACGGACAGCTGGTGGACGGCAGGAAAAACCAATGCACCCTTTTTGTTTATGTTATCAGCTGATGTTGATCTCTGATTTTTCTTACTCATCTGTTTCCTGTACTCGCTGTCTTCGTGGTTGGTTGGCAGACAATTTTTTCAATGCTCGTTTTAAGGCAGCCATGATCTCTGAAAATGATGGACGCGTCTTTGGGTCTCTACAATCAGACAAAATACAAACAGAATTCAGACCCTAAGCATATATGTAAGTACAGTTGGAGATGTAAGACTGATAAGGCAGAGAAGAAAAGAATCATGTAACTATCGCTTTCTTTTCAACTTAGATGAAAGAATGGTTATGGTAACCTGTTGTTTTAGTATTGGTCGTCAGATAGTAACATGTGTATGTTTTTTACACTACTAGTGTCAAAAACGCTCTTATATTATGGGACGGAGGTAGTCCTAATTTACCATTTCAGGTATGGTGTATGTTAGTATTTGTGATAAAAAAATATATGTAGTTTCTTCAGTATAATGCGAAGTCATTACTTTATTCCCTCTCACAATGAGTCGATAGGTTCTTTCTTGAACACATTTATAGGCATATAAAATAAAATGAATGTGAAATTAAGAGTACCTCATTTGCTTATAGTACCATTTTATACAAGTGGAAATATTATAGGAACTTCTAACAATTTATCATGCAAGAAAGAGAACACACGAATTTGATATCTGAACAAGCTTACAAGATTCGACTTCTAAACCAGAAACTAGCAACTACAACAAACCCGAAAATAATATCCCAATAAAAGTGTCGTCTAGAACTTCACTTGTAAGGAAAAACAGAAACATGATGTTCTTTGGCAAGTAGGCATAGCACCACTAGCTTTCTCTAGCATGCAAAAGAAGGTGATATTTCTCTAGGGGTGCTAATGTCCTTTCAAACAATTAAAGGTTAAGCCAAATTGTTCATAATCCACTTTTCTTCCGACTTCTAATAGTTTGGTGTGTGAAACTTTCGATCTGAATCGTGAATGCATCTCCCATCGCATTACCTCTTAATTGTAGACTTAAGACACACTTCATTACCTCTTAATTGCAGGCATATGGCTCGCAATTTAACCTATGCTTAGTGCCAAGTCTTCTTCTTTGAGCGGTTGGGAAAGAAATAATTATATGGTGGAAAAATTATATAAATATGGATTTTCACAACTGTTTGTATAGTCCCTCCATCCGCAAATAGATAGCGTAGAAACTGAGTCAAAAAGTCAATGCTTTCTAAGTTTTACTGGCGTATAAACTGAGTCAAAAAGCAATGTTTTCTAAGTTTAACCAAGCATATATACAAAAATATGAAGATAAACAATATCAAATCAATATCAATATATCCACTATTAGATATATTTTCATAATGAATTTATCCACTACGGAGGGAGTAGTTGTTAATAGCTTATTAACTATGGAGGGAATATATTTTCATAATGATCTTATATTTCTTTATGGAGGGTGTACTAAAATTGAGACACTTATTTTGGGACGGAGGGAGTAGTTGTTAATAGCTTCTTCTATATATTTGGTCAAACTTAGAAGTAGTTAACTTTTTAACTGAATTTATAGGTGATCTATTTAGGGACGGAGGGAGTACTTCCCATGCAACATGCCCACAGTTGCTAGTGTAACTACAATGTGAGTAATAAAATGCACAACGCCTTCAAACAACCAGCATCTTGCAGCAAAGTACTCCAGGAAAATAATAGAAACAGTGATATTCTATCAGATAATGATGTATATGAAGCAAGTTCAAGCATACTAACGTCTGCCAGCATCTCTCTATTATCTCTGCTATGGCAGGATCCACTTCGGCTGGAATATCAAGGCGTCGTTCCTGAAAGCCAACAGCTCCAACCACTTGCATGGGATTCATACCTTCCCATGGCTGTAACAAGGTACAAAGTTCCCATAATATAACCCCATAGCTGAAAACATCACATCTGCAATGTAAACGGTAAATAAATCATTTGTCAAATAAAATAGGGGAAAAGCACACATATGAGGGAGCAACATGAAGAACTTACTTCTCATCCGACGGTTCATTTCGAAGCACTTCTGGTGCCATCCATTCCGCCTGCAATTGATGCACATGGTCAGTAACCTGTAAAAGTATTTGACCTAGACCCAGCTACCAGATCAGCAAACTTCCATGTTTAAGTCATTCAAAAAACTTCCATGTTTAAGAATATCCTAGATACAAGAATAGAGAACTTGTACGTTCAAAATATGTAGCGCTAACTTGCTCGTAGTACAGTAAACACACAGTCGAGGAACAAGATAAACCAGTTGTGTCTAAATACTTGCATGAAAATGGCCATATCAAGGCTGTGTTCTTATTGATGTACTGGTATTTCATCATTTGACCATCATTCCAATCCACTCAGTCTCATACCCACAGGAATGCATCACTCTGTGGTAGACAAACAAGTAACTATGAATAATAAATGATGAATCGGTATGCAAAGTCGACTACACAGGGGCCAATCTGTACTCTAGGTTTGTTATCCAGGGACCATGGCCCTTTGTGTAATACATAGAAAGCCCTTACATAATTTTATCTTTTGTGAGCACTTTCCAGGTGTTAAAGACCTTTTGCCACACAAATATATGCAAGTTTAAAGAAGATTCATGCCACAATAAATCAAAGCAACTGCCTACAGCTCAACAACCTTCTCCCAACCCCTGAAGCTACTTACACAAACCTTCTCCCAACCCCTGAACCTACTTACAGCAATCTCTAAAATTGAGTCGGCTAGCGTTTCAACTTTTCCTACACAATGGAGTTACAGATAGACCCATATACATGTTTATGGCTATGCTTGGCAATGATGTAGATTATGACAATCCCATTTTCTCAACTAGCTTGTGCATGTTTTATCATTTCGCTAACCAACTTTCTTCTGTTTCTGCAGCTAACCCACAGCAGGTTAGAATATAAGTCCAGCACAACAAAGCTCAGCAAGCACAAACTCCGCCTACATTACAGTGAAATAAAGAAGTTCATACAAAAGCAGAACCAACACATAAGCTGTCTATTCTCTATGTTTTTCCAACAAAAAAGTTTCCTGTTCTTAGTTTAGTAGAAAATGTAAAATTAAACACAATCACAAGCAAGCTTACTGTTCCAGCTGTGGATCTTGAGGAAAGGAAGGTATTGTGCTTTATACGTGATAAACCAAAATCACAAACCTAAATAATAACAAGACAATGAAAATGGTTATACATCAAGAAATGGCAGAAAGAATCCAAAAAATATCACTGTTTACTACCTTCACAACCCAATTCTTGTCAACAAGTAGATTCGGTGACTTCAAATCTCGATGAACTACAACTGGGGTACAATTGTGCAAATAATTCATTCCACGGGCCTGTGGCAAACAAGAACCAGGTAGGCAAGTTAGATACAGTCAAATTTAGTCCAACATTCTGCACATGAATGAGCTAGTACAACAAAAACGCAGGCATACCACATCAAGTGCCATCCTTATACGTTTTCTTTCATCCAACTGGTTGTTGGGGCGACGGATCAACCGAAACAAACTACCTCTGCATTGTGCCATTGTCAATATCACAGTTAGCAATTATTAGTCAATGAGTCCAGCAGTCTACTGAGAGAAATATTAAGAACATCACAATCTCAAAAGCTTATATATACTACTCCCTCCAGTTCGTGATAGAAGTCCTTTTGGATGACAATCGAATCAGCGCTCAAAATACTGATATAGTCGGATTCAAATACATATATAGTCGGACTCTTACTAGGCCGTGGACTCAAACATGTGGACTCCATTAGACCAAAGTACTAGCTCCCCAACAATTATCTGCATGATAGCTAGTGTTTGATTTCCATGTGTGTAAAAGAAAGTGAGAGTTATTGTATATATGCAGGTTCTCTACATATTGTTCTCAGCTGAGGGTGACTGTATCTCTCAACGTATGGTTCTCAGCCGGCAATCAGGTCAGAGTCTCAAATTTGTCGTTAGAAGATTATTTGAAAGTTTGCTACCTCGATTGTATATTCCCAGTAGTTATTTTATTCATTCAAAGATGATACATTCCAGAAGATCAGGTGACCATAAACTTTTCACGAGGTTGATTCGTATCAAGAAATTACACGTAGGTCCTATGGGGACAACAACTTCATCTGAAATTTCTTTGAACAGCGCACAACTGTTAACCTTTGAGCCAAATACAACCTCTTTCAGTTCCTTTTAAAATGAGGTGACAGTCTGTGAACTAATCACTAATCCATTTTAGCAAAACAAAAGAAAAGGTGTCAGTCTGTGAACTAATCCCTAATCCATTTTAGCAAAACAAAAAAAAGGTGACAGTCTGTGAACTAATAATCACTAATTCTGGGAAACTTTGGCGTGTAAATGGGCCCCGGTAGTGTTCAATTTTGAAGCAGTTGCACTAAAAAACAAAAGAAAATGCATCAAGCCATCAAGGGAGTAAAACGTACCTTGGAAGAAATTCAGTCAAGATAGAAAGATTGGGTATACGAGTGACAGCACCCATAAATAGAACAACATTTGGATGCCGCAGTCTCTTCATTATTCGCACCTATACAACAAATAGCAAGGGGAGTCAGAACTCAGAAGGTCATGAAATGAGAGTCCTAGAGGGAACGGCCATGTTATCCATGGTGTTATGTCTTGGGAATAAAAGGATATAGGTGTGATTATTTACTCATAATGTTGAAGACAGGAAATAAATGAGCGCAGATGAGTGTCGTACTTTCAAACAAGATCAATGGAGGGAGCTTTTGGGAGTTCAACAGACAATTCTTAAGTAATTAACAGTATTGTGAATTCGATTATTGCCCAAAATACTCTTGCCACACGCTATGCAGACATACAGATCAGATATTATCAACTCAGTCATATGTATTTCTCTACAATACAAAGGTAACATCAGCCAAACCGAAAGATATATTAATGCTTAAATCCCTGTTACTGTCTCCGGGGCACAATGATTGGTTCATTCCCATTAAAAAAAGTAAGCACATCAGTACTACAGCTACAAGAGAATGCATTTTTTATCTTCAGGCATTTGAGTTGCAGAAAGCCATATACCTCAGCTTTTAATTCTTCCAGTATATCACTTGAAATATCTTGTTGCAAGAATTTCTTGACTGCAACTTCCTACAGAAGGAAAAAATTAATATGATGCAAAAAAGAACACTACAAAATGGTAGTGGAAGACATTAGTATGACTCAAAGAAAACAGAGTGACTGAGAAGGAGTGATAGCTAGATCAAATTTTAATTGGTCCATGATTATTATCTGAGGCAAAAGGTAGGAGTCTCTATCTTATCATTATATTGAAAACAACTGTTACAGACAATAAGTTACAAAGCGGAGAGGATTAAAAGCAGAAGTGAAACAAAAGAGCAACAGACGGAAAACTGGCCACCACCCAAGCGAAGGAAACAAAGGAAAGCACGAAAAGTCATGAATTTGTCAGTACTAGTTGAGGTCAAGCAGGACAGTCCAAGCTATCATGGACAGGCTTCACTTGTCACTGAAGTCCAGAGCTGAAAGTCATCGTACATCAACCAAGCGATATTGGCCAGAGTAATGATTTGTTGCCGAAGATCAGCATATTCCACGCCTTCCGCAGGTGCAGGGCACAGGCAGCAAACAGAAAGAAATGATGATTTACATAGCACTGCTGCCAGCGCATGCATCATGCTCCCACAGTAACACCAACGGTGGCCAAGCGCGAAGCCAAGCGGTTCAAAGACAGTTGCTGTCCGACTCTTTGGGCACTATCATAGTGAAGCATAATGTGGTAGGTAGGTCCATCATCCAACTGCAGGACAACAATCACATCTAGCATGAGGACCCAAGTCTTTGTAACCATTACCACGGTGTTGAGGCAGCCATTGAAAGCAAGCCAGAGGAACACCCTGTGTCTCAGCGGAATGGCATGTACAGAAATACAATGCTAGTTTCCAGCACAGGCTGGAAGCAATGAATGAACTGTGGAAGATAAAGTGGTTGGCACTGTTTCATGCACGAGGCATCCATGATTACATTACAAGCAAACATCATTTGATGCCTGAGGATGCAATCAGGTATCTAGGTGCAATTTGTAACAGAGTTCATAGTGTTGAAGTGAAGATCATTCGTCGTTGCTAAGTTATACACGGTCTGAAGTTAGAATTCTTGCTAATCCTTAGCAATATGTTGTGACTATGATATAAACACCGCATTTTTCTTGATTGGAGTTAAACTCATTAGACCAAAAGTGTAAGCTCATTATTCCAACCTGGTGATAATTTCGAAATTCGTTACATTGTCCCAAGCAAGTTGAATTGATTTCCAAATACATTCAGCCATTTAAATGAAAAACTTACTGTTCCATGCCATTCCCCTCTGTACACTTCTCCAAAAGATCCTGAACCACAGAAGAGGAGAAAGATGTTAGTTCAAAGAACAGCATATTACAAAACCACATCTTCTACGGAGATCTTTATGTTGTCTCGTGGAAAAGCCATGTGAGACACAAAAGGAAAGAAAGTGGGAAAATAATGAAATAGAACAATTTTTTCAAGGGCAATACAACACTATTACAGGGTATGTTTCACGTTATGTCATAGGATAACAATGTCTGGTGAATGGTAGCTTGGTAATACTACAAAGACGCACATAGTTAAAATATCAGCAGAGCTATCAAATATAATAATTTACAGAAAATCAAGATAATTTTACCTAGCCCAACACGTTCTCCTAGAACAATTTCTTCCCATTGGATCTCAAACTCTGCAACATCGTCCATAGTTACATCAGATCTTACACTCTCTGTCCCGATTGACTTGTCAGAGATCCGTTCAGCTTCCCGAGGGACTTCAACCAAAGCATTTCCTTGCTCGAGAGCATTTTCTTGTCCATGATCAACTTCCAGCTGATCTTTATCCCAGCAGTCAGGTCGAACTCTATGGACTGGTCCATTTGCCTCTGAAGAACTAGGCAAGCTAATCAATTGACAACCCGGATCCATGTATTCATATTGCTTAACAGCAGCGGATGTAGCAACAACAGCAGCAGCAGTGGCAGCAGCAGCAACAGGGACATCTAGTTTAATATCACTGTTAGATTTAGCTGCAGCAACAACCATTGAAGATGCAACCACTGCAGCAGTTGCAACTGCAGCAGCTGTAACAGGCATTTGCTTTATGAGTTGAAATGGGTATTCCCGGGCAAGTGCAGATGATTCATACAGAGGTAAAGATGGATTACTGTTATCATGGAAATTTGAGGGGTGATAAATACCCATTCCTTGGACAGGTTTAGGCCGGTAAGGAACAACCTTTGTTTGGTGTTCATATCCAGGATGAGGTGGCAACGAAGGACCATGATCACTTTCATCATGTGATGTGGATTCAAGCTCATTCATCCGCTTTATCATTTCACCTTTCGTTTGAAACAGAGATGTGTCATACACAATTAGGTCTTTTGGTTGTTCCCTAGATTCTTCTGAAAACAAATCAGGTGGTGGCACAACTCCATTTTCTAGTAATACAGCATGGATCTTCTCAGCTAACTGGGGGTTATCTTTTGCAGCACTAATCATATACTCTGAGACATCTTTCACCTTCGTCCTCCTTACAGCTGGAGCGCTACCAACCTCAGAAGACGAAGGTGAACTTGACGATGACTTATTTGCTGCAATCGGCTTTTCTTTGTTCTTCACAGCCAAGGTATGGTCTGCATTTCTAGATTCCTTGATAATAGGCAAACTTTCACTTGCATGTGAGCCAGCTGATAGTTCCCCCAATGAACTTGATTGCAAAGATCCTTGGTTACGAGTCTGGCTAGTTGTTACACAATACGGATCCACAACATTGGTAGGTGTGGATCCTTTTGACTCGTTTTCAAAAGAACCACACACAGAACTTGAAGGTTCACTAATACAAGATCGCAACTGAGTGTCGCCGTCATCTTTGTCACCTTGGTGGTTATCTGCAAAGGAACTTTCTTCAAATTCTCTACCCAAGTCTGCACCGTCTGAAGCAATAAGAGTACCAGGATCTGACATGAGATCGACAATGTATTCCCTGCAAAAATGTGAAAGTAGTACATGTAATACCATGACAATGTATTAATGTAATGCAACTCTCCATTTTTCTCACTGCAAAAGTGGCGTAACATAAAAATCTGTCAAGGAATCAATAAGTACCTTCCATCATTCAATTTCACAATGTTCAAGGCTCCATCATCTGATCCAGTGTACTGCCTTCCTTTGACTAGTCGACAAGGAACATCAAGGTTGTCGGCCAACACCTAGGTTCATGTTTGCACAGAAGTGGGTATTAACATACTGTCATCGACAACTAATTGGCTAGAGGACAAGTCTTGTGTGTATGCATTGCACCTATCAGAAATTCAGCTCAAGGACTAGGAAGTGCAACAAGAATATAGTCAGGTTATGTGCTACTGCTGGGATAAGGAGAGGAAGAATATGCTCACGTGAATTTATCTACTGAACTTAAATTTGAGAAAAGAGAATAGATCAGGTATTGCATTTGAGAAATAGATGGACCTTGACACTTTCATGTATTCTATATCCCGGCAGATAAACTTTGTAATCAGAAAAAGGAGTTGGCCACAATGAAATAAGTTACTGACCTTAAAAAGCAGCGCACGGTGACGAGCCAGGCCAATTGTGATGCGGCCAAGAGGCATGACGGAGCTTCTAATACTAGCTCTCAGAGAACTACTCATATTCTGGTACTTCAAGAGCACGTTTTCTGGATCAACAACTGGCCCACCCATGTGGTTTGCCACTAAAATAGCTAGCCTCTGAATTAAAACACGGCCAACAGAATGTGAAGTTTGAGAGCGGAAGTCAACGGCCATGTTGAGTGCCTTCTGCCCAAGGTCTACAAGTTCAGAGTCTTGTGCTCTGTTGACCAACACAGCTTCTGTTTTAGCTCCAAGAGAAAAAGGTTGCTGATGCAGCTCCATCAGAGAGGGTATGGTTCGCAGTGCGGGCTTGCCCCCAGTGGCCCAAATGTCATAGAAACCATCCAATATTTTGTCGTCATAGCTAAGGGCACTGAAACTCTGTGAAGCACGAACAAATCTACCATATAAGGCAAGCAAGAAAATTGTAAGAATCGCAAAAATGTAGGGCAATATTCACTTAACAGTCTCTACTCTGTACTCTCTAATTATGCAAAGGATCCGTGGTGGATATTCCAGGACTATTGGTTGAGTGTTCACTGAACAAATTACTGTTAGCCCATATCTTCGAAGGTAGCAGGTTGGCTCGTTATTTCATTTGGATTTGATAATGCAATCGACTTAGAACTTATATTAGTGGACTGAGCGTAGCCATCAGAATAGCATCAACATGTTTTCCCCCCTTTTTTTTACAGTTGGATGAGAACTCTATGGCTCACGGTTTAGGCTGGGAATTAAGAAATCCTCAGTCGATTGGGCCCTGGTCGCCCTCGAACCCAGGTGCTATTGCTCACAAGTCACAAGCATCATTGTGGAGCAACCAGTGAAGCGAAGGAGCATATATCATATATATCTAGCTAAGTTGCCTAACTACAGTAGCAACAAAAAATTTGGTGCATCCCTTCGGTGACGATTGAATTGAACAGTCATCGGAAAAACAACACCATGATCGGCACGTATTTTCAGCAAACAAATGAAATGTGTGATACAATCTGGTCTCAACTAACCTACTGGGTGTATTTGAGCAATCCAGCGGACAAGTTGCATCATTAGAGCATGAGTAAGATCCCACCGCAGTTACAATGCGAATGTGTAGGATCGGCGGACGGAGGAGGAAGGGATTAGTTACCCAGTAGCGGAAGGCGACGACCTCCGCGGCGGAGCTCTGGAGCGGGCAGGAACCGAGGCTGATCTGCTTGGCCACCTCGATCTGCATCGCCTCGGGGTCCTCCCGCGCGCTCATCTCCAGCGCCAGCTGCATGTGGTACTCCTCCAGCTCGTCCTCCCGTTTCTCCTGCTTCTCAATCTCCCTCTTCCTGTCCTCCTTCCGCTCGTCCCTCCTCGCCGTCTCCTCCTCCTCCGCCTGCCTCTCCCCAATCGACGACGCCAGCGCCAGCTCCTCCGGCTCCGTCTCCACCGCCGCCGCAGCCGCAGCCGCCAGCAAGGGCGGCTGCGGCGGGTGCGGGCGCCCGGCCACGGAGCTGAGCCAGCTCGAGATTCCAGAGGACGCGTGGTGGCCCCCGGCCCCGCCGCCGCCGCCGCCGCCCTTTTTGGAGGACGGGAGGGGAGGCGCGGGCGACGAGGCGCCGTCGCCGGCGGAGTCGCCGATGTGGAGCTTCCGGAGGAAGTTCTTCATCGCGCACGCCCGCCGCCGACGCCGCCGCCGCCGGCGCTATCTGCTGCGGTGGTGGTGGTGCTGCGGCGGTGGCGGATCCGACATCGCTCCGGATGCAGGCAGGCAGGCAGGCTGAGGAGACGAAGCGGCTATAGGCTATAGCCTCCCTGTAGCCAAGAGGAGGCGGTATTGACCTGCTGCTGCTGCTGCTGCTTACGAGCGGCCCAAAGCCGCATTAACTTAACCCCCGCTTACTATTTGCTCCGCTGCCACCGGCCGGCGGCTGCCCGCTCGCTTGCGGCCGCGCCACACTCTCTCTGTGTACCCGACGGGGTGCTCTTAGCTTGATTCCATTTTAAATAGTACTAGTATGAAAAATCACTGGTAAATCGGCGCTTGAGCGCGATTGGTGCGCACTGTGCGCAATCAATAAAGAAAGTTTTGTTTGGGGTAACAGGGAAAGTTCTCGCTCGCTGCGGGCGAGCGGGGCACGGCTGGTTGGGACGGGGCTATGTACATCTCGTGCCGATGACGGGTGGGTCCGGGCGAGGTGAGCGCCCGCGCGGCAGGGAGAGGGACGCGCGGTCCGCGGACGTGACGTCGCCGTGACTGCTCGCGATGCGGCCGAGGAAAGCGACGGGAAAAACTTGCGGGAGGGGCCATGCAGGAAGGGGAGCCGGGAAAGCGAAGGCAGCCAGCCCCAGCGCGCGTGGACCCGGTCCACCGTGGGCGAGGCGGGGCTCCCTCTGCCTCATGGGGCCCGGCGCACTGGTGACGGCAGGCGGGACAGTGGGCCGTACCATATCCTGGCGTCCCACTTGCCGCCGGACGTGCCGCGGCGCTGCGAGCAGGGAGGGAGGCAACTTGGCCGGCTGCGCCTCGAAAGCCCCGCGCCAGGCCGTGCGGGGCCTTGGATCCCGAGTGCGCCCGCCCGGGCCCGCCTGGCATTGGGCGGACCGAGGACCCGCGCGAGCCACGCGGTTAGACAGTGGGTGGGGTCGGGTGGCTGAATGGCTCAACTTGGACGCGCGTGGGGGTGCCTGCTGGCCTGCAACTGGGTAGGGGGGTGATGGGCGTGGTGGATCGGCTGGCCCCGCGGAGCAGCCACTAGGCGGTGGGCCCCTACTGCTTCCTTGTGGAATTCGGGGCTGTGGCCTCTGGTTGGGTGGCGTGTGTTTCCTAGTGGCGGAATCTTCTAGGTTCGCGTTGCGATTTGGGTTTCCCGGGGACGGGAACGGGTCTGCGCACGTGGCCCTTGTTGCCAAGTTGGCATTGAAGATTCTGGCTAGGTTCGAGAGTGATTTCGGGCGAGTGCTGGACTCTGAGTCCGACGGCCGATCCTCGGTTAACTGTGAGAGCATCTACACCTACAACGCGAGCTCCCAAACCTGCCTCATACATCCGGGCGAGCTATCCGGTCACTGATCGATCACGATTTTTTTAATTTAGACGAACGTCTCAAACGGGCCTCAAACGTTTGGGCTGACCAACAACTCCATATCCAGTCCAAATAGACGGCGGATATGGGACACCCGGGCACCGCCACGTTGGACCCGATTCATGCTGGCCCACCCACCTCGCTTATATTCATTCTCATCCTTTCGTCGGAGCAAACTCTACCCTTTCACTCCACTCCCCTCCGCCACATGAGCTCACCTCTGACGGTTTGCAGCCTTCTCTGCCATGGCAGGCAGTGGATTGGACTCCGACCAGTCCGGATCCGTCGACTGAGGTCTCGTCTCGTGTGGGTTGGAGGAGGCAATGGCAGTCCGCATTGCACTCCGCCGCTCCCTAGTGGACAGCGCCCGGCCGACGGACGGATCCGTCCGCTGCGACGCTATAGCGTCGGCTCATCGGGCGCTCGGGTCCTCTGGTGCTGGATCATCGCGGTCCCGGCCGGAACACCTCTCCTTCTCAATCACTGGTCGGGCAGATGAGTCCCGCCGGGATCGGGCGGCCCGCCGTGGGAAGGAGAGGATAAGGGCCGCCGAGGCCCGTATCGTGGCGGAAATGGCGGCGACGGAGGCGGCTGATGCGGCGGCGCGGGCGACCGCAGTGGAGGAAGCCATCCGCGCTCGCATTGTGAAGAAACTGTATTTTGATAGTCGGATGGCATGTTTAGTGTAGTGTAATGGAGTAGCCGGACGATATGTGTGCGTCGACGTAGTGGCATGAGTTTGTATGAATTTGAGATATGATAATTGAGGTGTCCGAATGTGGATTGTATTTTGTAAGGAGTGCCCTTGGATGCGCGTTTGAGGGGCCTTTGTCAAATTCTGCTGAAGATGCCCTGAGAGGCAGCATTCTTTTCTTTTCTTTCTTTCTCCGGGAAGAGGCAGCATTCTTCTACGAAAAAGCTAGTATATGGCAAACATCAGATTTTTTGGCTCCTCTCAGCAGCATTGGCTGCTGTTGGATGCGCCCACAGATTTTGATGCGTGGTTGCTTGCACATCAGTTTTTGAAAGTCCTTCGCTACAACGCAAAAACTGCGCGAACGCATTCTAAACACAATCCACCCACCACACTGGGTCGTGCCTTAAGCTCCACTCGTGAGATCTGGGATGGTTTCACCTTTTCTTTACTTTTTTTTAGGGGCACCTTTTCTTGACTAGATGGCAAAATATAATTTATTTAGTTTTCAGGTACATGGCAACTTTTTTGGCAGTTTTTTTTTAACTTGACATATGGCAGATTTAAACATTTTTGCCATCTACATTTTAATTCATAACATTTTTGTCTTTCAAACATGGCAGGTCTATTTATAATGCTCCAATGGCAAAGCTTTGGGAATTTTTACCATTTTTTATGGCAACTCTATTATTAAGAGCATGAAATTTTTATTTTTAATAACATGGCAATTCTATTTTTAAGAGCATGAAAATTTTATTTATCATGGCAAATTCATGTGTATAATTTTTATGTTTTTTTAAATGAAAATATAAATCATGGCAAACTATGTGTTTTTGCACTAAATTGCCATGAAGTTTATTTTTTAATATCATGGCAAACATGAACTTGTTGAAGTACAACTTTTGTACAACTTGATTTTATAGAGGAGGATGGGAATTTAAATGGCCATTTCTTAATTTATGTTTTCTTTGCCGTTTTTGTACAAGGAAATGTTTGTTTTCCTGTTGATGGCAAATTTTCAAAGAAAAAAATCAGCTCAGTGGCCAGCTAGGGGGGAGCTGGACCCCTACTGGAACGAACGCTCGAGGGGAGCGTTTCATTTAGGGTGACACTGGATGAAACTGTTCGGTGGCTCCGAGAGTTGTTCTGACCTGAGCACTTTACACACTTTGGTGTCCCCGACTTAAACTATTCAGAAATTCTAAATGATTTTCAGTAGGCAACACAAGGTTGGCAAGTGCCATTCGATGAGACCAAAGGATCAACTTGGTGAGACAGAAAATTTAGGGTTTAGGACAACGATGTATCAATGTGACTCGGTGACTCTGATGGGATTGATTTAGCGAGTCTGAGTTGAATGTTTGGTTTGTGATATAGTGGGACTTTGGGAAATTGTTTGAGGCTTTTGGATTTCAATCTTCATATCGGCCTCATCCTTTTTTGATAGTATTGGCATACCTATGGAATCAATGTAATATTTGATCACTTAAACATAAAATGAAGTCTTGAGGCTTGATCCAGCATTTGTCCTTAGCATATTGAGGGGTCCATTTTCACTTCCCTTGTTGTACGTACTTTGAACTTTCCTGAGATATACTCAAGAACAATAATAGTCCAAGGATATGTACGTTGACATGAATTGCCAAAACCACCAAGGGATTGTGTGTGTTTTCATGAATGAACCATTGGCTAGGGGAACCTCCCCAACTGGCGATCGCCAGATATTAGGGTCCTTCTTTTATTGGGCGTACAGAGAGGTTGAAGCTTGATGTTTTACTAATTCATTATAGGAAGATTAACTCCGATCATTAAACTTCTCTTCCCAAAATAATGGGTGTACATATGTACACCGATGTCCTTCTCTAACCCCGCCCTGCCTAGGGTGCAGCTCCTTCGATGTTGATATGTTCAAATAAAATATTTTTCCTATGTAGAACATGCATGAAATTTGGAAGACTAACATGCAACAATGCAAACAAACATGTGCAATAGGCACATAACATATGTGTTGGGGATATAACTATTGAGTATAAACCGCCCAGGAGGGGCTGGGTATGCTCGTGAGGATTACCAATGTTGAAGCCCATGAAGACATAGAAGGATGGCGACTTACGAGGGAGACTTAGTAAGAAGGCCTAAAGCCCAAAGGGCGGATTAGGGCCCATAAATGTAAACCGCCATACGAGTATAACTTGTGTTGCAAGATAGGAAAGAGTAGATACCGAGCCGGACTTGTCTATGAGCCGGCCAGGAATCTATGAACCGTCGGGTGTCAACCTGTGTATATAAAGGGACGACCCGACGGCGGTTCGAGGACAAGAAACAACAAATCGAGAGCCGGGTCAAGCGTATTCACCCCCTGCTCATCGAAACCCTAGCAATACACCTACAACTAGATTAGGCTTTTACCTTTGCTGTAAGGGGCCGAACCAGTATAAACTCCTCGTGTCCTTTGTCCTGATTAACCCCTTTAAGCTAACCTAGTCGCGATGGCTCCACGACTAAGTCCTCACACTAGGACATCTGCCATGACAATTCCACGACAGTTGGCGCCCACTATGGGGCTATCGCACGATGGTTTCAAGTTCTTAGAGGGCAACTTCAAAGGGATCAAGGGATACGTCGTGGGCCGGATGACCAAGAGTCGTCGCGGCAAACTCTACATCGACGACGCAGGCTGGGGCTCCGAGGCCGGCTCAATTGAGTACGGGTACAGGGTCCCCTTCGGCAGAATTCACATCTTCATCGGCAAGCGAACCGGGCCCTAAGCCAGACATCTGCACCGACATCATCGAGATGGCTCAGCATGCGAGACCCGCCCGGGTTCGGCCCGCCATGAAACGTGCCTTCGTGGGATTTATCCGTGGAGCGGAATCTGAGGATAAACCGGCATCTGGTGGGGAGACCATCATTTACTCTGATGGAGAGTCATCCACCGGTGAGACCGAGTCATTGTATCAGCTACAAGACGGCCGACTTGGGGGCTGTTCCGATGGCGATAGTATTCCGGACCCCTGTGAGCCGCCGAACCGGGTTGCAATCTTCATGCCCGGAACACAGCCCGTGCAGCACTCATCAACGGCGGCAGGGCTGGTTTCCGGGTCAACAGCGGTAGCGGCTGCCGGGGCAGGAGGCCCTGAGCGCTCGCCGGCTCAGGTCTTAACCGACTTACTGGATAAGCTGACAGCGCTGTTAACAGCGGTGGTTAACCCGGCAGATCATGATCAGCATAATGCGGCGATCACGGAGGTGTGTGATGAGATAGCACAGGCCAAGGAGGGGCTAAACGCAGAAAACACCAGGATGGCCGAGGAGCGGGATGCTTTGGATGCTCAGGCACAACGGATTCAATCACAGTCTTACCGGCTCATGCTAGATCAGAACGCTTCAAACGAAGTCATGAGGAGGAGGCATCAGACTCGTCTGTCGTCGGTTTATGAGGCAAGAAATCTCTTTCACACTCCAGGAACAGGAACCAGTGACCCGGCAGTAGTAAACCGGGTCGAAGCGCCTGGGACGGGTATGCCGGTTCAGCCACGCACAACAAACCCGCCTCGTTAGAACAATAACCCGCCGCAGCACGTGCCGACGCCACTGGTGTAATACCCCGGATGTAACTTTCCCTATGAGCACTCCAACTCTTGCCGTTTCCGGCGTTAAGTTATATTTATTTCTCGGGTTTGGGTCTTTGTCTCCGTGTGTTGTTTTCTTTTTCATGCATCTCATATCATGTCATCATGTGCATTGCATTTGCATACGTGTTCATCTCATGCATCCGAGCTTTTTCCCCGTTGTCCGTTTTGCATTTCGGCGCTTCGTTCTCCTCCGGTGGTCATTTCTAGCTTTCTTTCGTGTGTGGGGATTAAACGTTTCCGGATTGGACCGAGACTTGCCAAGCGGCCTTGGTTTACTACCGGTAGACCGCCTGTCAAGTTTCGTGTCATTTGGACTTCGTTTGATACTCCAACGGTTAACCGAGGGACCGAAAAGGCCTCGTGTGTGTTGCAGCCCAACACCCCTCCAATTTGGCCCAAAACCCACCAAACTCTGCTCCATGTCCTAGAGCGTTCGATCACGATCGCGTGGCCGAAAACCGCACCTCATTTGGACTCTCCTAGCTCCACTTATGCCTATATATAGCCCCCCCGTTTTTCGGATCTCTCTCCCTCTCCGAAACCCAAGCCAAAAAAAAAACAGGTCTCCGCGCCGCGCCGGACACGTCCGTGCCGGCCGGACAAACCGCCGCCGCCGCCCGCGACGAACCGGGGCGCGCCACGTGGCACCCGGCC
>NC_057812.1:151708189-151720307 GCF_018294505.1 Triticum aestivum
AGATCTGGATCGGGTTGCTACAGTAAACCCTAATTCGAGGTTGATTTTTTTTGCTAAGTCCCAGGAATTTCACTCCATATGCTCCTGTTTGAGGCCCCGTAACTTTGCATCCGTGTCTTTGTTTGCAATTATGGAGCACCCTAGCTTGATTCAATCGAGCTCTACTTTTGCTTCGTTGTGAATCTGGGCAGATCGTCAACTCGTTTGCGATTTTGCCGGCGTTGTTGTAATTGATCCGTGCATGTTATGCCATTGTTCTTGCCATGTCTAGCTTGTATTTTGTGCCTTCTTAAAGGATGTATGCTTGTCTTGCCATGACTTACACCGTAGTGAGTGCATCGAGCTCGTCTACATGCCTTCGTGAGTTATATTTCAGCATGTCTCAGTTTTCACTAAGTCTGAAAACTGATTATGTTTTTGCTATGTTCGTGTGCCCGTTAGTATATTTTGTGATCCCTTTTGGCCCCAGGTCACTTTGGGACTTTTGTTAAGCTTGTTGAGTAGCTCCATTCCATGTTCTTACTTGTCTTAATCAGGTCATGTATCTTGTTGTTTTGCTGCTCCGAAGAGGGCTTTGTGATCTAAAATTTCAGACAAGTGTTAATTTCACTAAGTCTGGAATCTGTTTTGCATTTGCGTTTTTGCCATGCTTGTTTGAACCTCATAATGGATGAATTGGCCGTGGCTCAGTGCTAGTCTTTTGTTAAGCATCTTGTGTGCATCCCTGCCATGTATTTTGTTGTCATGTTTGGTGGCCGTAGCATGTTCATTGCATTGCACTTAGATGCCTACTTGCTGTAAATCGCAGACCGGTGTCATATCTTAAAACGCTTGCCATTTCCAAACCGTAACTCCGACTCCAATGATCTTTATATCGTTTTCAAGCGATTTCATCCCCTCTATCCAGTGGCACACTTGGTTTTCCAAGTTGGGGCCAGGTTCATGCATTTCCTGTCATATCTTGCATTTTGCATCCCGCATCGCATCCCGCATAGCATATCATCATTTCATCATATTGCTTGGTCTTGCACGTGGTTGATTGTATCCTTGTTGCTTGTTTGTCTTGTTGGGTAGAGCCGGGAGACGAGTTCGCTACCGAGGAGCCCGTTGAGTTTGCTTGTGAGGATCCAGTCAACTCTGACAACTGTGCAGGCAAGATGATCATACCCTTGAAATCACTACTATCTTTGCTATGCTAGTTTGCTCGCTCTTGCTATGCCAATGCTACGATGCCTACCTTTTGCTTGTCAGCCTCCCAAATTGCCATGTTGAAACTCTAACCCACCTTGTCCTAGCAAACCGTTGATTGGCTATGTTACTGCTTTGCTCAGCCCCTCTTATAGCGTTGCTAGTTGTAGGTGAAGATTGGAGGTCGTTCCTTGTTGGAACATCATTTATTTACTTGTTGGGATATCATTATGTTGCTATGTTATCTTAATGCATCTATATACTTGGTGAAGGGTGGAAGGCTCGGCCTCTCGCCTAGTGTTTTGTTCCACTCTTGTCGCCCTAGTTTCCGTCATATCGGTGTTATGTTCCCGAATTTTGCGTTCCTTACGCGGTTGGGTTATAATGGGAACCCCTTGATATTTTGCCTTGATTAAAGCTTGTCCAGCAATGCCCAACCTTGGTTTTACCATTTGCCACCTAGCCTTTTCTTTCCCTTGGGTTCTGCAGACTCAAGGGTCATCTTATTTTACCCCCCCGGGCCAGTGCTCCTCTGAGTGTTGGTCCAAACTAGAGCCCCTTGCAGCGCCACCTCGGGGAAACACGAGGGCTGGTTTTAGTTGTATGGATTGCTTATCCGAGTGTGCCCTGAGAAAGAGATATGTGCAGCTCCTATCGGGATTTGTCGGCACATTCAGGCGGTGTTGCTGGTCTTGTTTTAACCTGTCGAATTGTCTTGTTGTACCGGGTTACCGAGTCTGATCGGTGTGTCTTGGGTGGAGGTCTATTCCTTCGTTGACCGTTAGAGCTTGTCATGGGCTAAGTTGGGACTCCCCTGCAGGGATTGAACTTTCGAAAGCCGTGCCCGCAGTTATGGGCAGATGGGAATTTGTTAATGTCCGGTTGTAGATAACTTGAACCTTAATTAATTAAAATGAATCAACTGAGTGTGTTACCGTGATGGCCTCTTCTCGGCGGAGTCCGGGAAGTGGACACGATGTTGGTGTTATGCTTGCGCAGGTTGTTCTTCTAGATTCTCGCTCGCACTTTGCCTCCTCTTCTCGCTCTCTTTTGCGAATAAGATAGCCACCATATAAGCTAGTCGCTTACTGCAGCTCCACATATTTTTGCCTCACCCCTTCATATAAGCTTAAATAGTCTTGATCGCGAGGGTGCGAGATTGCTGAGTCCCTGTGGCTCACAGATACTATAACTCTAGATGCAGGTCCAGGTGATTCCGCTCCAGGTGACGATTACGAGCTCAAGTGGGAGTTCGACGAGGACTCTCAGCGTTACTACATGTCTTTTCCTGATGTTTAGTAGTGGTGCCTAGTTGGGGTTCGATTCAGGGCCTTGTCGCATGTTGGGTTCTTTTCCATTTTGGCGCCGTAGTCGGGCCATGAGTGTTTGTATGATGGATGTTATTTATGTACTTTGATGTGACATGGCGAGTGTAAGCCAACTATGTATCTCCCCCTTTATTATATATTACATGGGATGTTGTAATGATTGCCTGACTTGCGACATTGCTTTCAATGCGGTTATGTCTCTAAGTCGTGCCTCGACACGTGGGAGCTATAGCCGCATCGAGGGCGTTACAACTGGGTCATTATTCTAAACCTTTGGATAACATGATCGTTGCGGTGTCACGATTGGCGGCTCTCCCGGTTGATGGTGAGTCGCCGACGGCATTTGAGACACGGAGGGCTAGAGAGCTTCTTCAGACAGCGCTGACTCAACAGTAGGCTTATTCTTACAGTCGTGATAGGATTCATTCCACCCCTCGCCCGATTCGGAGTTACAGCAGACGTATTGATGAGCCGGCGGTGTCAAGCAGTGGACAGAACCATAACCCGCCCCGCGGACATAACCTGGCGAGCGATGGCGCTGATGCTCAAAATGTGGTGGATTAAGGAAGAGCCCGTCAAGAGGCCGAGTTAGTGGTACAGTATGCGGCCCGTCAACCTACTCTGGTTCATCCAACCACTTTTGTGGATCCAGGTGTAACCTTTAGAAATTTGGGCATGCCATGCTTAGTATCGGATCTGCGTAATGAGCGCCTGCCCAAGGATTTCAAAGGTCCTCGCAAGGTGCCTAACTATACAGCTGATTTAAGTCCTGGGGCTTGGATTGAGAGTTATGAGATGGCCATGGAATTGCTAGATGTCAGCGAGGCTGCATGTGCTAAATACTTCCCCCTATTGTTGGAGGGAACAACCCGCACTTGGTTGAAGGGGCTTCCTACCAACTCCATCGGGTCATGGGTCGAGTTAAAGGCTCGGTTCATCCAGAACTTCAAGGACACATGTAAGCAGCCTATGTCAATTGTGGATTTAGCCTCATGTGTCCAAGAATAAGGTGAGTCGACAACCCATTGGGTGCGCCGGGTCTCAACAATCCTGCACTCATCGGATCGCATCAATGCTAACTCATCGGTGTTGATGTTGGAGAACAATTGTCGTTTCACGCCCCTAAAGCAGGAACTGGGGCGGCTCAAACGCCACTACAATGACATGGGGACATTCATGGCGACTCTGCTTAAGTATGCCGACTCTGATAGTACCAAGGACCCCAAGTTTGATGACAAAAAGACGGGGAAGGGAAAGAAGAGCAGCAACACCAAGGGGTAGCAGCATAATCCGGCGAACCAGGGAGGCAACGGTAAGCGCAAGGCTGATAATAGCTTTGACTTTGTGGCTAACACTAATGCACAGAATGATGGTTAGCGTCGTAAGGGTAATCCGCCCCCACGGACCGGAGGATCCGGTATCAATCTTGAACATATGTTAAATCAGCCCTGCCCAAGACATGGTACGCGAGAAAAACCATCTGGGCACCTCTGGAAGGATTGATATATTATGAAGGAGTACAAGTGTTCCAATCTTTTTTAAGATAGTCATGGGCCAGGTGCCGGTTCAGGATCCGACTCTCATGGTCTGGGTTATGGCGGTGGAGGTTCTAACTCTGGATTCCAAGGAAATCAAGGTAATCATGGCAACCAGGGTGGTTACGGCCAGCAGAATAATCAGGGGAGTCAATAGCAGCAACAGTCTGGTTATCAGAGCAACTCGAAGCAGTTGAATAGTGGGCAGTACAATGTCTTTACCACAAGTTTATGCAAACGGGACCAGAAGCTTCATAAGAGGGCGGTGAACGCTGTTGAACCGGCAGTAACCCGTTACTTGCGCTGGTCTGAGCAGCCCATTGTGTGGAGTGGGAAGATCATCCGCCCCGGGTTGATAATCCGGGTCACCTGGCTTTGGTGGTTGCACCTCAGGTCGGAGGGTATAAGTTTACCAAGGTACTCATGGACGGAGGAAGTAGCATCAATATCATGTATTACGAAACCTTTCGTCGCATGGGGTTGACGGATAAAAATCTTAAACCGCCGAACACTATTTTTCATGGCGTGGTGCCTGGTAAATCGGCGTACCCGGTTGGAAAGATATCTCTGGAAGTTGTTTTTGAAGATGATCATGACTCTAGGATAGAAACATTGACCTTTGAAGTAGTCAAGATTCATAGTCCATATCACGCTCTGTTTGGGCGGCCGGTTTATGCCAAGTTCATGGTGCGGCCTTGTTATGTTTATCTGCAGCTCAAGATGCCGGGTCACAAGGGGACTATTATAGTGCATGGCAGCCGAAATATAGATTTGGAATGTGAAGAAGGTGATGCAGCTTATGCTGAGTCGGTTTGTGTGACAGAGGAGTTAAATTTTTATAAGGACAATGTTGATCCGATGGATATGACCTCTTTAAAAAAGCCAACTACAGAGCATGATCCGGTCTTGAAGTTTAAATTGGCAGATTTTACCCCCCCGGGCCAGTGCTCCTCTGAGTGTTGGTCCAAACTAGAGCCCCTTGCAGCGCCACCTCGGGGAAACACGAGGGCTGGTTTTAGTTGTATGGATTGCTTATCCGAGTGTGCCCTGAGAAAGAGATATGTGCAGCTCCTATCGGGATTTGTCGGCACATTCAGGCGGTGTTGCTGGTCTTGTTTTAACCTGTCGAATTGTCTTGTTGTACCGGGTTACCGAGTCTGATCGGTGTGTCTTGGGTGGAGGTCTATTCCTTCGTTGACCGTTAGAGCTTGTCATGGGCTAAGTTGGGACTCCCCTGCAGGGATTGAACTTTCGAAAGCCGTGCCCGCAGTTATGGGCAGATGGGAATTTGTTAATGTCCGGTTGTAGATAACTTGAACCTTAATTAATTAAAATGAATCAACTGAGTGTGTTACCGTGATGGCCTCTTCTCGGCGGAGTCCGGGAAGTGGACACGATGTTGGTGTTATGCTTGCGCAGGTTGTTCTTCTAGATTCTCGCTCGCCCTTTGCCTCCTCTTCTCGCTCTCTTTTGCGAATAAGATAGCCACCATATAAGCTAGTCGCTTCCTGCAGCTCCACATATTTTTGCCTCACCCCTTCCTATAAGCTTAAATAGTCTTGATCGCGAGGGTGCGAGATTTCTGAGTCCCTGTGGCTCACAGATACTATAACTCCAGATGCAGGTCCAGGTGATTCCGCTCCAGGTGATGATTACGAGCTCAAGTGGGAGTTCGACGAGGACTCTCAGTGTTACTACGTGTTTTTTCCTGATGATCAGTAGTGGTGCCTAGTTGGGGTTCGATTCAGGGCCTTGTCGCATGTTGGGTTCTTTTCCATTTTGGCGCCGTAGTCGGGCCATGAGTGTTTGTATGATGGATGTTATTTATGTACTTTGATGTGACATGGCGAGTGTAAGCCAACTATGTATCTCCCCCTTTATTATATATTACATGGGATGTTGTAATGATTGCCTGACTTGCGACATTGCTTTCAATGCGGTTATGTCTCTAAGTCGTGCCTCGACACGTGGGAGCTATAGCCGCATCGAGGGCGTTACAAGTTCGTAATCAGAGCCTTCCCCGACCTTAGGAGCCCCATTGCTTGATCGTTTTTAGCGGCTGAGTTGTGTCTAGAAAAATGTTTTGAGTCATTTAGGAATTATATATCGGAGAGTTTAGGAATTCTTTTTACTTCCCAGTCTCCTCATCGCTCTGGTAAGGCATCCTGACGTAGAGTTTTGACTCTTCTCTTCTCAAATTTCACTAAAAAAAATTTAGGATCACGCGAGTATCTTGGAATCGTTCCGATGGCTTATGATGAGAACATTGACTTGGTGCCTCCTGTCAGGGGTTTAGTGGAAGTGTCCCGGGGAGTTGAGCTCTGAGGTGTTGTCATCATAATTTTATCGTTGCAATTCTGGAATACTTGAGATATGTTCGCCGACATCGAAAATCTCTTTTATGCAGTTCGTTGGTGAGATAACCTTGACGCCACCCAGTACTGGGGCGGGAGTTCGGGAGTATCGCCATAACTTGTATAATGGATGCTTTTCGAAGGTTGAGGTAGATGGTTTCCGAAGTTCTCTTGGTTATGTGTTGAAGGATGGATACAGTTGGATGTAGGATTTGCTAGTTTGGGTGAGATATTATGCTTCCCCTGTATCCCCAACACCTGATTGCATAACCGGAAAGGTTCGGGAGTTTGATAGGTGGGAATTCTATTAGCTCTAGTTTTTCTTCCACGGATATTGGTTTGAGATTGGGATTTCTTACCGATTATTCGTTCTTGATCCGTACCTTGTTGATTTATTTCTCTACCTTAATTCTACGTGGCTTCTCAATTTATGGATATGTGACCATTTGAAGAGGAATGCATTCGTTCATTTTGTTCGGATGTGAAGACTATATGTTGCAATTTTCATTCCGTTGGATTCAGCTTCAATATTTTTATCTGTCTATGTGCTAACGGTGGTCAACCTCTTCAGGATGGCTCCCGCTAAGAGCACCAGTCAGAACCAGAATCAAGATCCGCCACCGCCTCCACCTCCTCCAGAGGCATGGCAAGCTGTGATGGCCGCAACCAATGCAAACACTCAGCTGATCATGCAAATTCTTCAAGAGCGCAATCAAGGCAGTCAAGGGAATCAAGGCAGCAATCAGAGTCACTTTGCTACACTCAACCAGTTCCTTGCTAACGGGCCAAAGACTTTCAGCATTTGTGTTGAGGCAACCGATGCTGACGATTGGCTTGTGGATTTGTGCAAGCATTTCGAGTGCAGTAACGTCAGGCCTGAGGACTTTGTCAAGTTCGCTTCCTTCCAACTCAAAGATCAAGCTGCAGAATGGTTCCAGCAGTACAGGGATTCCAGAGGTGGACGTGTTATCACTTGGGATGATTTCCGTCGAGATTTCCGAGCTCATCATATTCCGCAGAGCGTGGTTGAAAGCAAGCGTGAGGAATTCCGCAATCTGAAGCAATGCTCTTTGTCTGTCTATGACTACAACAAATTGTTCCAGAATCTTGCCCGCTTTGCCAAGCAGGACGTGCCTGATGAGAAGAGCATGATATACCAGTTCAGGGGTGGTCTCAGGGAAGATATTCAGCTCGCTCTTGTTCTCTTCGAGCCCTTGAGGTACGATGAGTTCTACAACATGGCACTGAAGCAAGAGGCTGCTCAGTTGAGGTGTGATGCTTCCATGAAGCGAGTCAGAGATGTTACTCCTTCTTCCTCTACTCAAGTGGCCAAGCAGCAGAAGTTTTGGCTTCCTCCTCCTCCGTTCCGTCAGCGGTATCAGCAGAAGAGCAAAGGTGGCAGTGGTTCTTCCCACCCACCCAACCCAGGCTTTCAGAACAAGACTTCGTCTCAAGCTCCAAGATCGAGTGCTCCGTATCACCGTCCGCTTTCAGAGGTCACGTGCAACAAGTGCCAACAGAAGGGTCACTATGCCAACAAGTGTTTCAACCAGAGGCGGCTTCCTCCTCCTCCTCCTGTCAGATCGGCAAGTACAGCTGTGGTAAAGCATAACCCCAAGCATGCCAAGGTCAACTTGCTGAATGCAGCTCAGGCAGAGGAATCACCAGATGTGATCATGGGTAACCCTCATGTTAATGATATTCCTGCAAAAGTTCTTTTTGACACTGGTGCATCGCATTGTTTCATGTCGAGACCTTTTGCATCTAAGCATGATTTTGTTACTCAAGTGTTGCTGAAGCCGTTGGCTATCGTCTCTCCGGCCCGTCAAATGACATCTCGAGTTTGCGTTCCGGATGTTACTATCACTTTGGGTGACTATAAGTTCATGTCCTCTCCAAATGTTCTTGGTGACTCAGATATTGATCTTATTCTCGGAATGGATTGGCTTTCTAAGCACAAGGCTCAGCTTGATTGTGCAGCCAGGCAGATTCAATTGACTCATTCGTCTGAGGATGTAATTATCTTTGCCGCTCGGGATAATACCATCCATCTGTTTTCTCTCAATGAGAAGGGTGAATTGGATGACATCTCTCAAATTCCAGTCATTTGCGAATATCAAGACGTCTTTCCAGAAGAGCTCCCAGGAATGCCTCCGCACCGGCCAGTTGAATTCGTTATTGAACTTGAGCCTGGCGCGGAACCTGTGTGCAAACGTCCTTACAAGCTCGGACCTGAAGAGTTGAAGGAGCTGAAAAAGCAACTCGATGAGCAAGAAAGAATGGGTCTCATCCGGCCTAGTTCTTCTCCGTGGGGTTGTGGTGTTCTTTTTGTGAAGAAGAAGGATGGAACGGACCGACTTTGTGTTGATTACCGTCCGGTGAACAAGAAGACCATCAAGAACAAATACCCACTTCCCAACATCAATGAGCTGTTCGAACAACTCAAAGGTGCTCAAGTATTCTCCAAGCTTGATCTCCGTATGGGTTATCACCAGATTCGCATTCGTGAAGAAGATATTCCCAAGACAGCATTCAGAACAAGCTTTGGTTCATATGAATACACTGTCATGTCTTTTGGCCTCGCCAACGCTCCTCCGACGTTCTCTCGCATGATGAACTTCATATTCAACGCCTACACCAATGACTTCGTTTTGGTCTATCTCGACGACATTCTGGTTTTCTCCAAGAACAAGGAAGATCATGCCAAGCACTTGCGTTTGGTTCCTGATAAGCTCAGGGAACATCAGTTCTACGCCAAGTTCTCCAAGTGTGAATTTTGGCTCGATGAGGTTCTTTATCTTGGTCATATCATCTCTGCCAAGGGCATTTCCATGAATCCCAAGAAGGTGTCTGCAATTGTGAATTGGGAACCTCCTCAGAACGTGAAGCAACTTCGCAGTTTTCTCGGTCTCGCAAGCTATTGCCGAAGATTCGTTGAAAACTTTTCTAAGATTGCGAAGCCTCTCTCTAATCTTCTTCAGAAGCACGTCAAGTACGTTTGGTCTCCGGAGTGTGATATTTCTTTCAACACTTTGAAAGAGAAATTGATCACTGCTCCAGTTCTGACTCCGCCTGATGAACCCAAGCCGTACGAGGTCTTTTGTGATGCCTCTCTCCAAGGTCTTGGCGCAGTATTGATGCAAGAGAAGAAAGTTGTTGCTTATACATCTCGCCAGTTGAAGCCTAATGAGAAGAACTACCCCACTCATGATCTCGAGTTGGCGGCAGTTGTGCATGCTCTGTTGACTTGGAGACATCTTCTATTGGAAAGAAAAGTGGACATTTTCACTGATCACAAGAGTCTCAAGTACATCTTCACTCAGCCTAATCTCAACCTAAGGCAAACTCGATGGGTCGAAATGATTCAAGAGTATAATCCGAGTATTGAGTATACTCCAGGCAAGGCTAATGTGATTGCTGACGCTTTGAGCAGAAAGGCCTATTGCAACAGTCTGATTCTCAAGCCTTATCAACCCGAGCTTTGTGAAGCTTTCCGCAAACTTAATCTGCAAGTTGTTCCTCAAGGTTTCCTCGCCAACCTTCAAGTCTCTCCTACCCTAGAAGACCAGATTCGCCAAGCCCAGCTTCTTGATGCTATGGTGAAAAAGGTGAAGATTGGGATTGCCAAGAGTCAGTCCAAGTACAAGTGCTACCGCCTTGATGACAAGGACACTCTCTTCTCCGAGGATCGTATTGTTGTGCCCAAAGGTGACCTCCGTAAAGTGATCATGAACGAGGCTCACAATTCTCTCCTCTCCATCCACCCTGGGAGCACGAAGATGTATCAGGACCTCAAGCAAGCTTATTGGTGGACTCGAATGAAGCGCGAGATCGCTCAATTCGTGAATGAATGTGATGTCTGCAGAAGAGTGAAGGTAGAACACCAAAGGCCAGCTGGTCTCCTCCAACCTCTTGCCATTCCAGAATGGAAGTTTGACCACATTGAAATGGACTTCGTGACTGGGTTTCCAAAGTCCAAGCGTGGCAATGATGCTATATTCGTTGTCATCGACAAGCTCACCAAAGTGGCTCATTTTCTACCTATCAAAGAGTCGATCACTGCAGCTCAATTGGCGGAACTCTATACCTCTCGAATTGTCTCTCTGCACGGTATTCCTCAAGTGATCTCTTCAGACCGTGGCAGCATCTTTACCTCCAAGTTTTGGGATTCTTTTCAGAAGGCCATGGGCACCAACATCCGCTTCAGCACAGCTTTCCATCCTCAAACAAGCGGTCAAGTTGAGCGTGTCAACCAGATTCTTGAAGATATGCTCAGGGCTTGTGTGATCTCCTTTGGCATGAAGTGGGAGGATTGTCTTCCTTATGATGAATTCTCCTATAACAACAGTTTTCAAGCAAGTTCGGGCAAGGCCCCATTTGAAATTCTGTATGGCAGGAAGTGTCGTACCCCTCTCAACTGGTCTGAAACTGGCGAACGTCAGCTGCTGGGTAATGACTTAATCACAGAAGCAGAAGAAATGTGCAAAGTTATTCGTGATAACCTCAAAGCAGCCCAATCCCGCCAGAAGAGCTACTATGATAGTAAGCACCGTGATTTGGCTTTCGAGATCGGAGATCATGTTTACCTCCGTGTCTCTCCTATGAAAGGTACTCGTCGCTTCGGTATCAAAGGGAAGCTTGCCCTAGATACGTGGGACCTTTCAAGATTGTCAGCAAGAGAGGTGACCTCGCCTATCAACTCGAGCTTCCTTCAAACTTTGCAAATGTTCATGACGTGTTCCATGTCTCTCAGCTTCGAAAGTGCTTCAAGACTCCTGACCGCACCGTCAACTTCGAGGACATTGAGCTCCAAGAAGATCTCTCTTATCGTGAGCACCCAGTTGCTATTCTTGAAGAGACTGAATGCAAGACTCGCAACAAGTCAATCAAATTTCTCAAAGTCAAGTGGTCACACCATTCCGACCGTGAAGCTACCTGGGAACGCGAGGATCACCTCCGTTCTGAGTACCCGGAGTTCTTTCAGTCCTAGATCTCGGGACGAGATATTTTCGTAGTGGTGGAGTGTTGTAACACCCCGGATGTAACTTTCCCTATGTGCACTCCAACTCTTGCCGTTTCCGGCGTTAAGTTATATTTATTTCTCGGGTTCGGGTCTTTGTCTCCGTGTGTTGTTTTCTTTTTCATGCATCTCATATCATGTCATCATGTGCATTGCATTTGCATACGTGTTCATCTCATGCATCCGAGCTTTTTCCCCGTTGTCCGTTTTGCATTCCGGCGCTTCGTTCTCCTCCGGTGGTCATTTCTAGATTTCTTTCGTGTGTGGGGATTAAACGTTTCCGGATTGGACTGAGACTTTCCAAGCGGCCTTGGTTTACTACTGGTAGACCGCCTGTCAAGTTTCATGTCATTTGGACTTCGTTTGATACTCCAACGGTTAACCGAGGGACCGAAAAGGCCTCGTGTGTGTTGCAGCCCAACACCCCTCCAATTTGGCCCAAAACCCACCAAACTCTGCTCCATGTCCTAGAGCGTTCGATCACGATCACGTGGCCGAAAACCGCACCTCATTTGGACTCTCCTAGCTCCACTTATGCCTATATATAGCCCCCCCGTTTTTTGGATCTCTCTCCCTCTCCGAAACCCTAGCAAAAAAAAACAGGTCTCCGCGCCGCGCCGGACACGTCCGTGCCGGCCGGACAAACCGCCGCCGCCGCCCGCAACGAACCGGGGCGCGCCACGTGGCACCCGG